>NC_084589.1:54658565-54873565 GCF_033807715.1 Cololabis saira | reverse complement strand
CTCACTCCTCCTGCGTTTCCTAGTTATGCCCGAGGACAGCGAGCCAACAAGGACTCTCTTCCTCGCCTCTACGTCACTGAGGAGTCTCCACCTCACATTCAGGGAAATTCCTTTTCTTTCCAGTCTTACTCATCGTTTGTTTTGTCTTATCTGATCGAACAGAAAGGGGAATCTCACCTGCAGGGCGTATTTAAATACATTTGCATATTTAAATGGAGGCGTGGACAGGGAGGAGTCTGGTACTCCTACATGTGTGATTGGGATGTACAAAGGAAATGTGCTTGGATTCATGCCTACGCACAGTTTCATACATCTGGATTTTTTTGTGCGTAGGACGTTTTCTGGATTTAAGCGTACGCCATGTTTCAGTAGGAAATCCACGCAGGTCTTTGTACATGAGGCCCTGGTGTGTTCAGTCCTTGATCATTAGACTGGTTACCATGGTAACCCAGACCGGTTCTTCATTGTTCCTGGTCTCCTGGTCTGTTCAGTCCTTGATCAGGGTTTTCTGGTAACCATGGTAACCAGGACTGGTAACCCAGACTGGTTCTTCATTGCTCCTGGTTCCTGGTGTGTTCAGTCCTTGATCAGGTTTTTCTGCTCCGTCTCTCTCCAGAGCTCCGTGGCTGAACGTGTTTGCTGCAACGTCATGTGTAAATGTTCCGGATACGAAGGGAATCCCGGTGGTCGTGGTGGACCCGGAACCAAGGTGGGCCTGGAAAACCTGGAAAACCTGG
Organism: Cololabis saira; assembly: GCF_033807715.1. Classification (NCBI taxonomy): domain Eukaryota; kingdom Metazoa; phylum Chordata; class Actinopteri; order Beloniformes; family Belonidae; genus Cololabis; species Cololabis saira. Next base: position 54,872,828 of record NC_084589.1, on the reverse strand, counting down.
GGTCCTGGGAACCCTGGACCCTCTCCCTGCTGGACTCTGGGGTCCTGGGGGAACATGGGGGTGAAAACATGTCAACGGCAGTAAAAGAGCCGGCTGGCTCCGCTCCTCCTCCAGAACATTATTTACACTAAAATCATTTTTATTTACTCTAAAACGGCTGTTATTTGCACTAAAATCATTTTTATTTACTCTAAAACGGCTGTTATTTGCACTAAAATAATTTTTATTTACACTAAAACAGTGTTATTTACTCTAAAACGGCTGTTATTTTCACTAAAACAGTGTTATTTACTCTAAAACGGCTGTTCCACTCGTCTCTGAACATTTATCTCCGTGTCTAACAGGGCCCGTTTGGACTGGACGGCCGGCCCGGGTTCCCTGGAGACGAAGGCGTCCCCGTAAGTCTTGGTTTATCTCACTTCCTCACTTCCTAACTTCCTAACTTCCTAACTTCCTAACTTCATAACTTCCTAACCTCCTAACTTCATAACTTCCTAACTTCCTAACTTCCTAACTTCCTAACTTCCTAACTTCTAACTTCCTAACTTCTTAACTTCCTAACTTCCTAACTTCCTAACTTCTAACTTCCTAACTTCCTAACTTCTAACTTCCTAACTTCCTAACTTCCTAACTTCTAACTTCCTAACTTCTTAACTTCCTCACTTCCTAACTTCATAACTTCCTAACTTCTAACTTCCTAACTTCCTAACTTCCTAACATCCTAACTTCCTAACATCCTAACTTCCTAACTTCCTAACATCCTAACTTCCTAACTACCTAACTTCCTAACTTCCTAACTTCCTAACTACCTAACATCCTAACTTCCTAACATCCTAACTTCCTAACTACCTAACTTCCTAACTTCCTAACATCCTAACTTCCTAACATCCTAACTTCCTAACTTCCTAACATCCTAACTTCCTAACATCCTAACTTCCTAACTTCCTAACATCCTAACTTCCTAACATCCTAACTTCCTAACATCCTAACTTCCTAACTTCCTAACATCCTAACTTCCTAACTTCCTAACTACCTAACTTCCTAACTACCTAACTTCCTAACTACCTAACTTCCTAACTTCCTAACTTCCTAACTACCTAACTTCCTAACTTCATAACTTCCTAACTTCCTAACATCCTAACTTCCTAACTTCCTAACTTCCTAACTACCTAACATCCTAACTTCCTAACTACCTAACTTCCTAACTTCATAACTTCCTAACTTCCTAACATCCTAACTTCCTAACTTCCTAACTTCCTAACTACCTAACTTCCTAACTACCTAACTTCCTAACTTCCTAACTTCTAACTTCCTAACTTCTTAACTTCTTAACTTCATAACTTCCTAACTTCTAACTTCCTAACTTCCTAACTTCCTAACATCCTAACTTCCTAACATCCTAACTTCCTAACTTCCTAACATCCTAACTTCCTAACTACCTAACTTCCTAACTTCCTAACTTCCTAACTACCTAACATCCTAACATCCTAACTTCCTAACATCCTAACTTCCTAACTTCCTAACATCCTAACTTCCTAACATCCTAACTTCCTAACATCCTAACTTCCTAACTTCCTAACATCCTAACTTCCTAACTTCCTAACTACCTAACTTCCTAACTACCTAACTTCCTAACTACCTAACTTCCTAACTTCCTAACTTCCTAACTACCTAACTTCCTAACTTCATAACTTCCTAACTTCCTAACATCCTAACTTCCTAACTTCCTAACTTCCTAACTACCTAACATCCTAACTTCCTAACTACCTAACTTCCTAACTTCATAACTTCCTAACTTCCTAACATCCTAACTTCCTAACTTCCTAACTTCCTAACTACCTAACATCCTAACTTCCTAACTACCTAACTTCCTAACTACCTAACTTCCTAACTTCCTAACTTCCTAACTACCTAACTTCCTAACTTCCTAACTTCCTAACTTCCTAACTTCCTAACATCCTAACTTCCTAACTTCCTAACTTCCTAACTTCCTAACATCCTAACTTCCTAACTTCCTAACATCCTAACTTCCTAACTTCCTAACTTCCTAACTTCCTAACTTCCTAACTTCCTAACATCCTAACTTCCTAACTTCCTAACATCCTAACTACCTAACTTCCTAACTTCCTAACTACCTAACTTCCTAACTTCTTAACTTCCTAACTTCCTAACATCCTAACTTCCTAACTTCTTAACATCCTAACTTCCTAACTTCCTAACATCCTAACTTCCTAACTTCCTAACATCCTAACTTCCTAACTACCTAACTTCCTAACATCCTAACTTCCTAACTACCTAACTTCCTAACATCCTAACTTCCTAACTTCCTAACATCCTAACTACCTAACTTCCTAACTTCTTAACTTCCTAACTACCTAACTTCCTAACTTCCTAACTTCCTAACTACCTAACATCCTAACTTCCTAACATCCTAACTTCCTAACATCCTAACTTCCTAACTACCTAACTTCCTAATATCCTAACTTCCTAACTACCTAACTTCCTAACTTCTTAACTTCTTAACTTCCTAACATCCTAACTTCCTAACTTCCTAACTACCTAAGTTCCTAACTACCTAACTTCCTAACATCCTAACTTCCTAACTTCCTAACATCCTAACTTCCTAACATCCTAACTTCCTAACTTCCTAACATCCTAACTTCCTAACATCCTAACTTCCTAACTACCTAACTTCCTAACATCCTAACTTCCTAACTTCCTAACTACCTAACTTCCTAACTACCTAACTTCCTAACATCCTAACTTCCTAACTTCCTAACATCCTAACTTCCTAACATCCTAACTTCCTAACTTCCTAACATCCTAACTTCCTAACATCCTAACTTCCTAACATCCTAACTTCCTAACTACCTAACTTCCTAACATCCTAACTTCCTAACTTCTTAACTTCCTAACATCCTAACTTCCTAACTTCCTAACTTCATAACTTCCTAACTTCCTAACTTCTCAGCTCACCCAGAACTCTTTATGATATTATTATTATTCTGCTGTGTTTCCTGCAGGGCGACCGAGGTTCTCCAGGACCGTCTGGACCTCCGGGCCTGGAGGGATGTTCTGGTACCAGAGGACAGAAGGTACTGGACCAGTAAGACCAGCTAAACTGGGGCGCTAGAGCGCCGCCCTAGTGGCTCCTGGAGCTTTTTACAAAATGTTTGACCTTTTTTTTCCTTTTATCCTTTTTTTCTTCCTTTTTTATTCTTTTTCTCTTCTTTTTTTCTTCTCTTTTTTCCTTTTTTTCTCTTTTTTCCTTTTTTTCTTTTTTTCCTTTTTTCCTCTTTTTTTCTTTTTTCTTTTTTTCTTCTTTTCTTTTTTTTCTTCTTTTCTTCTTTTTTTATTTTTTTTTCTCCCTTTTTTCCTTTTTTTATTTTTTCTTCTCTTTTTCTTTTTCTTTTTTTTCTTCTTTTCTTTTTTTCTTTTCTTTTTTCCTTTTTTTCTTCTTTTTTTTCCCTTTTTTTTCTTCTTTTTTTCCTTTTTGTCTCTTTTTTCTTCTTTTTTTTCCTTTTTGTCTCTTTTTTCTTCTTTTTTTTTCCTTTTTTTCTCTTTTTTCTTCTTTTTTTCTCCCTCTAGCGCCGCCCTAGTGGCTCCTGGAGCTTTTTAGAAAATGTTTGAAAAAGGAAATAGATGGGGAGGGAAATATATTTTTGGTTTTAATGTGGTTTCTATAGGACAAACATGACACAAACATTCTTGATGTTTTCCAATGCTGTAAAATGTGTAGAATAAATATTACATTTCAACATTTCTGTTTACAAAGATTTGTACGGGAGAGTATCAGGGCCGTGCAGGAGAAAAAATATTGGAGAGGGGAAGATTTATTTTTATTGTGCACTTCGGGGAAAAAGTCAAAATATTGAGAAAAAACTCAAAATTTCGTGAATAAACTTGAAATGTTGAAGAAAAGGGCGAAATTTTGACTTTATTCTTGAAATTGTATTTCAACATTAATTTCGACATTTCGACTTTTTTATCGATATTTCGAATTTTTTCTCAAAGTGCACAATAAAAAAAATCTTCCCCTCTCCAATATGTTTTCTCCTTCAGACCCTGAATCTCTTCCGTAGAGGATTCATAGTTTCTTGGAGCGAATCATTTAAATTAATCGCCTGAATGTTTGCTCTGTAGCGAGAAGTTCAATACCAAAAAGAGTAACGTGGAAAGACATTAGCAGCTACATTAGCAGCTACATTAGCAGCTACATTAGCAGCCGCAGCATTTGCAGCTCCAGACATATTTAGGGCCCTATTGTATCTGTAGGAATTTTCTTTCTTTCTTTCTTTCTTTCTTTCTTTCTTTCTTTCTTTCTTTCTTTCTTTCTTTCTTTCTTTCTTTCTTTCTTTCTTTCTTTCTTTCTTTCTTTCTTTCTTTCTTTCTTTTTATTTTTCTGATGAAATTAGGTCTTTTTCCCCCTAAACGGCCCCAAAAGTCACCACATTTTTCACCAATCCAGACCTGGTGATAAATGTGATATTTCATGGTTTGCATTAATGGGCGTGGCCTAACGGCTCAACAGCGCCCCCTAGAAAACTTTGTGCCTCAAGCCCCACAATACGGTTTGACGTACATGCACGAAAATCGGTACACACCTGTATCATGTCACAACTGAAAGAAAAGTCTCTTGGAGCCATGGCCCAAACCCAACAGGAAGTCGCCCATTTTGAACATTTTGAATTAATTGTGTAATTTTGGCGAAATTTATGCCATTCCTTCAGCAGTTAATTCAGCCCGAACCGTAACGTGCACCCAGGTGTGTTATACATCAAAATGTGCGTCTCCATCCTGCGACACCACGCATTACTTTTCTCTTTCAAAAACATTACCGTGGCGACGCTAGACGCCAAAAAGCGCCCCCCCTTCATCTGATTGGTTCATATCTGATAGTTCCTACTTTCTGCTATAACTTTTGAATGGTTTGATACAGAGAGTCGTGGGTGGTGTCATCCGCTAAATGTCCAGTTCTGAAGAATCTACAAGTCACAAGCTTCCACTGCAGCCTGAACGAGCACAAGGGTGGAGGCCGTTTATCTGTTCATCCGTTCATCCGTTCATCTGTTTATCCGTTTATCCGTTCATCCGTTCATCCGTTCATCTGTTCATCCGTTCATCCGTTCATCCATTCATCCGTTCATCCGTTCATCCGTTCATCCGTTCATCCGTTCATCGCTGCTGCAGATTTAATAGTTTTTTGTGTTTTTGGTCCAAAATGTCTCTTTAACATGTTGGGTTGAGACCGCTGATCTAAACAGCTAAACCCACTCAAGACTGTAAAACAAACATAAAACCAGAGTGAACGTCTCACATAAACCAGCGGAACAATCCAGAGCAAATGTTTAGAGGAGGAATTTTCTACTTAGTGAGAAACATATTAGCTCATGTTGAGTGGAATTGCAGCAACACGAGGTTTAAGAGGAACCAGCTGCAGGAACTCGTAGAGTCGGAGAGACCATTAGATGGAAAAGTGTCGGCCAGAGACTCAGAGGTCTGTGGACTTCACGGCCATCCAGTCTTTGTTTGAAATGACAAAATAAAAATAGAGAAATAATCCAAAATTAAAGCTGCAGCAGCGATGAACGGGCCCTCGCACTCACGGCCACCGCCCCCCATAAGCATATCAGAAACGACACCACCCACGACTTTCTATGTCAAACCATTCAAAAGTTATAGCAGAAAAAAGGGACAACCAATCAGAAGAAGGGGCGGGGCTAATTCAGGCCAATGAAGGTCAAGGACTTAATACCGAGTCCCATGACACCACCCACGACTCTTTATGTCAAACCATTCAAAAGTTATAGCAGACAAAAGGGACAACCAATCAGAAGAAGGGGCGGGGCTAACTCTCGAAGGAATGGCATATATTGCTCCAAAATTACACGATTAATTCAGAATGTTCAAAATGGCCGACTTCCTGTTTGGTTTCGGCCATGTCGCCAAGAGACTTTTCTGTAAGTTGCGACATGATACAGGTGTGTACCGATTTTCGTTCATGTACGTCAAACCGTATTATGGGGCTTGAGGCACAAAGTTTTTTCTGTCAGAACCAATCAGATGAAGGGTGGGCACGCTTTTTGGCGTCTAGCGTCGCCACGGTAACGCTTTTGAAAGAGAAAAGTAATGCGTGTTGTCGGAGGATGGAGACGCACATTTTGATGTATAACACACTTGGGGGCACGTTACGGTTCGGGCTGTATTAACTGTCGAAGGAATGGCATAAATTTCGCCAAAATGACACGATTCATTCAAAATGGCCGACATCCTGTTCGGTTTCGGGCATGACTACAAGAGACTTTTCTTTAAGTTGTGCCATGATACAGGTGTGTACCGATTTTCGTGCATGTACGTCAAACCGTATTGTGGGACTTGAGGAACAAAGTTTTCTAGGGGGCGCTGTTGAGCCGTTAGGCCACGCCCATTAATGCAAACCATTAAATATCACATTTATCACCAGGCCTGACTTGGTGCAGAATTTGGTGACGTTTGGGGCACGTTTAGGGGGGCAAAAAGGCCTTCCTTTTGTCAGGAAAATAATAATAAAAATTCCTACAGATACAATAGGGCCTTCGCACTGAAGGTGCTCGGGCCCTAATAATCCGTTTCCCATTTTTTGCTTTGATAATAAAAAATGTTTCCGTTATCTGTTATCCGTTTTCCGTTTTCCGTTATCCGTTATCTGATTTCATTGATGTGTTTGAAAATCGAAATTGGGAATTAAAACAGCGAGTGGAAACTCTTTTCCCTATTTCCGATAGAGAACTGGAATCTACCAGATAGATCTGGTCTAAACCAGTCTGGACACTAATCTCTGTTTTCGTTGCAGGGATCCCGAGGTTCCTCCGGTGACAGGGTGAGTTTACCGCCGGTTCTGGTTCTGGTTCTGGTTCTGGTTCTGGTTCCGACCCAACGAGGTTCTACTTTTACACTGGAGACGTGACGACTGAAACTTCCTGTTTCAGGGAGAAGACGGACCGGACGGGCTGGACGGGGTCGACGGAGAACAGGTACCGGGATTGATGTGAGGGGGTCTGGGGTTAGATCTGGTCCAGGACCAGGATCTGGTCCTGGACCAGATCCTGGTCCTGGACCAGATCAAAAAAAGAAAAAAAAAAGTCAAAATTTAAAAAAAAAGTAAAAATGAGAAGTAACTTGAGAAGTAACTCCACTTCTCTGTCACTCCAAACCAAAGACTCTGGTTCATCTTGGAAGTAACTGGAAGTTACTCGTGTCATTTGTTGATGTTTTTTTCCAGGATTCTGATTGGCTAGCATGACTTTATCTTCTCGTTACACTGCCCCCTGTAGGTTTGGCTGCTCATAGCACCTCAACAGCTATTTATGCGGGTTTCTAAGACCTAAGACCGGTAACATTAGACTGAGACGCCGCGTCCAACCGGCGTCCCTCCAGTTTCAGGAGCTGAGGTCAACAGGAAGTGCTGAAGTAAACTAAACTCTGATGTTTACGCTCCGTGTTTACGCTCCGTGTTTACGCTCCGTGTTTACGCTCCGTGTTTACGCTCCGTGTTTACGCTCCGCGTTTACGCAGTAGTTTGTCCTGGTTTGTGTGTTTACAGGGAGAGACGGGTCGCCACGGCGTTCGGGGGGAGCGAGGACCAGCCGGTAGACCGGTAAGAGACACGGAAACAGAAATGAGAGATAAAAGCGTTGAACTGTGACGGGTCGGCTAACGGAGCGTCTCGTCCTCAGGGAATCCCCGGGATCAGAGGGGAGGACGGACACGCAGGAGGACGAGGACTCAGAGGAGATCCGGTGAGTTTTAAACTGCCACTGATGACATCACAGGAAGTAGGAGGAGTCCCGGCTGGAACTTTTTACCTCCGCCGGTGTTTAGAGACGGAGCTGGAGGGGAAAAGACTTTAACGTAAATACTGTGAAGTGCTGAGGACGTCCAGCTGTTAGCAGTTAGCATCCGTTAGCAGCAGTAAGCAGCCGTTAGCAGCCCTTAGCAGCCGTTAGCAGCTGTTAGCAGCTGTTAGCAGCCGTTAGCAGCCGTTAGCAGCTGTTAGCAGCTGTTAGCAGCCGTTAGCAGCCGTTAGCAGCCGTTAGCAGCCGTTAGCAACTGTTAGCAGCCGTTAGCAGCCGTTAGCAGCCGTTAGCAGCTGTTAGCAGCCGTTAGCAGTTCCGCTCCAGGAAAAAGTCGAATTTTTGAGAAAAAAGTCGAATTTTTGAGAAAAAAGTCGAATTTTTGAGAAAAAAGTCGACATTTTGAGAAAAAAGTCGACATTTTGAGAAAAAAGTCTAAATGTCGATAAAAAAGTCGAAATGTTGAGAAAAAGTCGGAATGTTGAGAAAAAGTCGAAATGTTGAGAGGAAAGTCGAAATTTTGAGAAAAGTCGACATTTTGAGAAAAGAGTCGAAATTTTGAGAAAAGAGTTGAATTTTTGAGAAAAAAAGTCGAAATTTTGAGAAAAGAGTTGAATTTTTGAGAAAAAAGTCGAAATTTTGAGAAAAAAGTCGAAATTTTGAGAAAAGAGTTGAATTTTTGAGAAAAAAGTCGAAATTTTGAGAAAAGAGTCGACGCTGGGATGACGAGTGTGTTTTCTCCGTCGGACAGGGGGAACCCGGAACCGCCAACACCAGCCCTGGACCCAAGGGAGAACCGGGGAACCCGGGCTTCACGGTGAGAAACACATGGGGGGAAACGTGGTATAATGTGGTTATACCACGGTCTGTGTGAATACTCCATTCTGATTGGCTGGCAGGTGGAGGTTATCACTTATAACCTCCACCTAGAGATACAAATTGGGTCAAATTGCCTGATAACTTTAACATAGTTGGTTTAGTTGCAGCTCGTTGAGCTGGTTTCACTTGTGTTACAAGATTGTGTCGTCAGCGTAGAGTTGTAGCGAAATTTTGAGAAAAAGTCGAAATTTTGAGAAAAAAGTCGAGAAAAAAGAAAAAAAGACTTTATCTTCTCGTTACACTGCCCCCTGTAGGTTTGGCTGCTCATAGCACCTTAACAGATATTTATGCAGGTTCCTGGAAATGATGGGATTTTTATAAACGTAGAGGGAAATATCCGTTTTTGTAAATACCAGCTACGTGGAAACAGGGCCTAAGTCTGTAGGAAAGGAACTGAGTAATTGAGAGGTTTACTAAGGGAATAAAGGGATTAGACTAGCTGAGTGTTTTCTGATAAACCCTGAGTCCACATGGGAAGAATCTTTGCTTCTTGAATTTCTTTCTTTACTTGGTCTTCAGTGGCCGACGAGGTAAAATCCTGACACACTGAAGCCGATACGATGTTCCCTAAAACAGTTTCCAGAACAGAATCAATAAAACATGAATTAAAAGCAGAGGCAGTTTTGGTCTCATCGTTAATCGTTGGATAATCTCACTTCATGAATCACTTTGTTCCTCAAGTCTTTGGAAACTGAAATGTCTCTTTTGGTCTTAATGGATTTTTTAAAGCAGGTTGACGTGTTTCTGTTTCTCTTGGTTTTAACAGTTTTATCTCTGACAGCGTTGATGTTTGGTGGAGGATAGAAAGTTATTTATCTCATTATCAAATGTATCTTTCTTACTTTTGGGTACAGAGAACACTTTTGTGGCGTGATATTGACGTGTTGTTCTTGCCATCAGAGTTAAATTGTGCTCAGATAAAACCAGTGATCAGATCTTTTTCTTATCCTTTCAGGTTTATTGCAGAAAAAAGATCAAGTTGTGATTCTGGTTGGACCTTTTATCAGCTGTTCTAGCTTTTATTTGTCTGTAATTTGACCTTTTATCAGCTGTTCTAGCTTTTATTTGTCTGTAATTTGACCTTTTATCAGCTGTTCTAGCTTTTATTTGTCTGTAATTGCTTTTAGTTTTCTCCTCTTAGACGTATCTTCCCATTTGAGATTGAAATCCCCCATGAGAATAATTTCACTGTTTTGGTCACATTCTTTAATAATATCAGTAAGTTCTTCATAAAACGTGTCATTGGCCGTCGGTTCCTCCAGTAGGAACCTTCAGTAGATGGTTCCTCCAGCAGGAACCTTCAGTAGATGGTTCCTCCAGTAGGAACCTTCAGTATACGGTTCCTTCATTAGCAGGAACTCTCGTTATTTTTTTAATTATTTATAATTTTTTATTTTTCAAAATGAAGACAAAGACAATAAATAAATAATAAAAAAACAAATGTTAACAACACCACATTTCACATAATCAAAACAAGAGTGTGGGGAATGGTTGGTACAGATAAACTTTAAGAATGATGGAGCCTCTAGCGTCAGTTCAGGTCCAGCTCTAAAAGAAAAATAAGTCAAATAAAATAAGAAGCATGTGACCAACACATCAGGTCATATCATTATCACATTATTCTCAAGTGTTGTCTAATGACAGCCCATGGGGCAAATTGGTCATTTTCGTTATCTTTGAGGATTGCGGTTGCCTTTTCCATTGATAGTAAATCCAAAAAGTCATTCAGCCAGTTGAGTTTGTCAAAGCAGTTTGGTTTGCGAATCTTCCAGTTCATGAGTATTGACCTCTTTACAGACAGGAAGGCGAGAGCAATGATACGTTGTATAATCTTCCCATGCACGTTCTCCACTGCACTCCCCAATAAACACACAACAGGACATTGAGGAACACGAATATTCAAAATAGCTTCCAAAATGTCAATAACTTCAGACCAGAATTGTTGGACTACTGGGCAGAACCATAGCAGATGTATAAATGTACCAAGCTCACCACAGCCATGCCAGCACAGTTCAGACATTTGGGTCCATTTTTTTAACTTGTATGGTGTGATATAAGCTCGATGTATAATTTTAAATTGTATAATTTTATATCTCACACAACTGCAAATAGATATTGAATGGTTTAATATTAGGTTCCACTGACCTGAAGTGAGATTAACCAACGTCCCGTTCCCATTGTGACTTGGTGGAAGTCGTGCTGTCAGGCAGAGATGCGCATAGTAATTTATAAACTAGACAAAATTCCCGGGAAATTTTGAAGTGCCACGGACTACTGCCGGATGATCGCGGGGCTTATTTGCACCCATGAAGGTCAAGGACTCGATACAGATTCCAATGACACCACCCATGACTCTGTATGTCAAACCATTCAAAAGTTATTACAGAAAACATGTAATAGGCTAATAGAACCGCTAACAAAACCGCTAGCGGGACCGCTAACGGGATAGCTAACAGAACCGCTAACGGAACCTCTAACGGGATCGCTAACTGAACAGCTAACGGGATCGCTAACGGGATCGCTAACGGGATCGCTAACGGGACCGCTAACGGGACCGCTAACGGAACCTCTAACGGGATCGCTAACTGAACAGCTAACGGGATCGCTAACGGGATCGCTAACGGGACCGCTAACGGGATTGCTAACCGAGCCGCTAACAGAACCGCTAACGGGACCGCTAACGGGACCGCTAACGGGACCGCTAACGGGATCGCTAACGGGATCTCTAACGGGACCGCTAACCGAGCCGCTAATGGGATCGCTAACGGGACCGCTAACAACTGCTAACGGAACCGCTAACGGGACCGCTAACATAACCGCTAACAGAACCGCTAACGGGACCGCTAACGGGATCGCTAACAACCGCTAGCGGAACCGCTAATGGGATTGCTAACGGGACCTCTAACGGGGTCGCTAACTTGACCGCTAACGGGACCGCTAACTTGACCGCTAACGGGACCGCTAACGGGATCGCTAACGGAATCGCTAACTGAACCGCTAACGGGACCGCTAACCGAGCCGCTAACGGGATCGCTAACCGAGCCGCTAACGGGATCGCTAACGGGATCGCTAACAACCGCTAACGGGACAACTAACGGGATTGCTAACGGGGTCGCTAACTTGACCCCTAACGGGATCGCTAACTGGACCGCTAACGGGACCGCTAACGGGATCGCTAACAGGACCGCTAACCGAGCCGCTAACGGGATCGCTAACCGAGCCGCTAACGGGATCACTAACGGGATCGCTAACAACCGCTAACGGGACCGCTAACGGGATTGCTAACGGGACCGCTAACGGGGTCGCTAACTGGACCGCTAACGGGATCGCTAACGGGATCGCTAACAGGACCGCTAACAGAACCGCTAACGGGACCGCTAACACCGATAGCACTACCATCCCATAATAAACACCTACCATCCCATAATAAACACCTACCATCCCATAATAACACTAACATCCCATAATAACACTAACATCCTATAAAAACACCTTCCATCCCATAATAACACTAACATCCTATAAAAACACCTGCCATCCCATAATAACACTAAAATCCTATAAAAACACCTGCCATCCCATAATAACACTAACATCCTATAAAAACACCTGCCATCCCATAATAACACTAACATCCTATAAAAACACCTGACATCCCATAATAACACCTATCGTGTGTGTGTGTGTGTGTGTGTGTGTGTGTGTGTGTGTGTGTGTGTGTGTGTGTGTGTGTGTGTGTGTGTGTGTGTGTGTTCATCTAAGGTTAAAAGGTCAGGGTTCAGATTTCTCCATTTTCCAGGTTATACTATGAAGTCTGTACTGAGTGAGTCATGTGACCAGTTCTGGGTCAGCCTAATCAGTCAATAGCTGAGCTCTGGTTGCTGGGGCAACAAGAACCTGATACAGAGGGAGCGGGAATGACTCAGCTGGATTTTCGGTTGTGACAAACCTGAAATCACTCCACTTTGCGCTCAAACCGTAGCTCTTAGCAGAAAAACGAAAACATTTTGAGAAACAGAGAACCTACCAGATTATCTAAATGTTATTTTCATACAGATATTCCTTAAAATGTGTTAGTAACGGCAATTCGAAAACAAAAATGAGATTTTTTTTAAGAAAATGTTTTTTAACATGGGAGTCAATGAAGAGAGAGACAGGAACTGGCGTGTCTGTTGGCTCCCCCGTTAAAATTTTGTGCACACCACGCCTGTCAAAGTCACATTTTATGAATCACAACACCTATGTCTATATTCTGACCAAAAATTATCTGTCTACCTTTTACGGTTTGGCCGTGACCTCGAGTTACAAATAAGAAATCATGTTTTTTTTTCAGTGTAACTACACTCTAGCAAACTGACTCCCGTGCTCTAGATTTGAAAAAAAGTGATTTCCAGTCCTCGCTTGAGGGCTCATATCTTGAAAAGTGTACATTTTAGGAAAAAACTGTTTCGGGTTTGGAGAGAGAAGAGAAGTTTTCCTCCGTTTTGAAGTTTGAATGACGTTTCTACGTGCAAGTATGAGAAAGATACGTGACTCAGAAAAAAGGTGATTTTTTTTTTTTTTTTAACCTCCTCCCACCCACAGTGTGAAATGCTCCCCCATACAAATACATGGGAAAATCTCCCCATTAGTTTGGAAATTTGGAAATGTTTTTGCACTTCGTGCAAAAACTATTCGTGCCATTGTTCTGAAAATCCACAGGACTGTAGTTAAATTCAGGGCCTACAACTTTCTAAATCGGATCATAATTTTTCGATTAACGGTGTGCGAGTGGTGAGGCCCCAAACTTCTCGCAATGCGTTCCGGATGGGGCAAAAAGCGCACGTTTGTGCACGTTGCGCAAAAACGTGCACGCCAATCGCTAATAAAAGTCATACCCATCGATTCCCGATTAAGGCGCACGTTTCTACGTTTTTACTTTTCGCGTTTTCTCAAAGCTGTGGGACTAGTTACGCGCCGAAGTTTTTACGGAAGAATAAATAAATAAAGAAATAAGCCTGAGCAATAGTAAGAGTGCCTCGTGCTGCGCACGAGGCACTCCTCCTCCATTGCGAAGCTCAATGGAGGAGGAGTGCCACGTGGCGCAGCCGTGGCACTAATAACTGAAACTGCTCCTCGTCCAGTGGAAGCAGCTCTTAATTTACTATCGAGGACAGTATTAGTTCCCATCTTGATTCCTTTCAAATTAAAATTTGTAAGAATAGATTTTAACTGAAAATATTGAAAAGACGCAGAATAATCCAAACCAAACTGTGCTTTAATCTCATTAAATGGCAGAATATCTCCGTCCCTTACAACCTGCCCCACCTGGGTAATATTGTGTTGTTGCCAGGTTTTATTAGTCAGTGTCCTGCCGCCTGCTGTTAACAGTGGGTTATTCCAAATAGGGCAAGATGGTAAAGACAATCCATCTATTAGTATTTGTTTGTGTACTGTCTTTGCGATTTCACAGGAAAAATCAATAAGTGAATTATCTATTTTGTCATTATATTTGGGATAGTACCATAAAGATGAAATAGAAATTGATTTGTTGTATTCAAATATGGTCCTTTCCTCCAGCCACTCCTAACTACCCTCAATATATACATTTTTATTTTTATATGCCCATGACAGTGGAAATCTTACATTATAAGCTAAATAATAACGATATACATCAGGTACAGCCAAACCTCCCTTGTTTCTAGACTTTGACATTTTTTTACGATTAATTCTAGGCTTCTTGTCACACCAGTGAAAGCTTGAGATTATTCTATCAATTTCTTTAAACCATTGCTGTGGGAACTTTAATGGTATGGCTGATATAACAAAGGATAATCTGGGTAAAATATTCATCTTTATTATTTCCACTCTGCCCCACAGTGATAACGGCAGGACAGTCCCTCTTTTTAAATCTTCTCTAATACCTTTTAAAATATTAGGGCCATTTATATAAAATATCTTGTTAATCGGTGATATGATATTTATGCCAAGATATTTCATGCCTTGTGGTTTCCAAACAAAGGGTGCTGAGCCGAGGTGGGTTACAAAGGTGTAATGGTTAAGAGGAATAGCCTCACTTTTACTGCAATTAATTTTGTATCCTGTAAATTGACCAAATTCTTCAACAAGTTTAAGCAAATGCGGTATTGATTGAAGAGGTTGAGATAATGTTAATAAAATATTATCAACATAAAGGCTCGCTTTAAAATCGTAGCCACTCAGATTAATGCCAGTTATATTTTGGTTAGCTCGAATGGCACATGCCAGTAATAATAATAATGCATTTATCTTGTAACGCACTTTCCATTCATGAATCTCAAAGTGCTACACTTAGATCACCTAACGGCCCCTCCGACCACCACCAACATTCATACACATTCACACACATTCACACGGGGCAAGCTGGGTAAGGTGTCTTGCCCAAGGACACTACGACAGTAACTGGGACAGAGCGGGATTCGAACCGCCGACCTTTGGATCATTGGACGACCCGCTCTACCACCTGAGCTACTGCCGCCCCAGTGCCAGATGCCAGATGCCAGTGGTTCTAATACCAGAATAACAAATAAGTGGAGAGACTGGACAACCCTGCCGTGTGGATCTGAAAAGTTGGAAGTGATAAGATATTATACCATTTGTTTTAACACAAGCAGTCGGTTCAAAATATAACGCCTTAATCCACTGTATACATTTTGGTCCAAAACCGTACTTGGAGAATACATAAAATAAAAAAGGCCACTCTATTCTATCGAAAGCTTTTTCAGCATCCAGTGATATTGCTACCGCTGGATGCTGAAAAGTAGATGCTAGAAGCAGGAACTCTCGTTAGAAGGTTCCTGTCTGACTTGGTCAGGGTTCTGGAGGAGTTTTCTATCTACTATTATCAGAGGATTTAAATTACATCATTACACATGAAATAAAAAGCTTAAAAGATGGAAAGCAACGTTTGCACGTGACTCTAATCACCGTAGTTTCCTGAAGGTCCTGTGTTGCTAACGTTCCTCATCTTTGTTTCTGCTCCACAGGGAGAAGCTGGAGAGGACGGGAAGGAGGGCGGATCCGGAGAACTGGGAGACCAGGTGAGAACCAGAACCAGATCCAGAACCAGAACCAGAACCAGAATCAGAACCAGGACCAGAACCAGGACCAGAACCAGAACCAGAACCAGAACCAGAGGAATCTAGATGACGGACCTGGACCTGGAACCACCAGGAGGACTCTGCTGTGGAACATGGAGGAGGCTCGGTTCTGTTCTGGAGCCGCGTTGCTGCGTCTGGTACCGCGGGTCTTGAATCTGTGCAAATACGATGAAACCTCAAGACCATCCAGACGTTCTGGAGACAAATGTCCAGAGTCAGAGAGCTTGGTCTCCGTCTCAGTTTCAGGTCCTCCAACAGGATCATGACCCGAAACCCACAACCAGAACCAGCCAAGAACCACTCAGAACTACCGTTACTTTTTACTACAAGTAAATCATCGCTTCACTGCAAAAACTCCAAATCTGACCAGGAAATTTGTCTTATTTCTAGTTAAAATGTCTAATTTTTAGTCAGAAAATCTCATTACACTTAAAACAAGAGTCATCACTGGAAAAAAACAACAATTTTCACCTGTTTCAAGTAAATTTTCACTTAAAATAAGTAGAACAATCTGCCAGTGGAACAAGATTTATCTTCTCATTACAAGCAAAAAAATCTTGTTCCACTGGCAGATTTTTCTACTTATTTTAAGTGAAAATCTACTTGAAACAGGTGAAAATTGTTGTTTTTTTTCCAGTGATGAGTCTTGTTTTAAGTGGAATGAGATTTTTTTTTGAGTAAAAATGAGACATTTTAACTAGAAATAAGACAAATATTCCTGGTAAGATTTTGAGTTTTTGATTTCCCTAAATATCCAACGGTGTTTCCAGAATAAATGAAGCAGTTTGTCATTTATCTTATTAAAGGTTCTTAAAGGTTCTCAAAGGTAAAACTGTTCCCACATAAACACAGCAAAAACTCACAGTCTTACCAGGAATATTTGTCTTATTTCTAGTTAAAATGTCTCACTTTTAGTCAAAAAAATCTCATTACAATTAAAACAAGAGTCATTACCAAAAAAATAACTTATATGACAATTCTTAACTGTTTCAAGTACATTTTTATTTTCATCTTCTCATCACAAGCAAAAAAATCTTGTTCCACTGTCAGATTTTTCTACTTATTTCAAATGAAAATCTACTTGTAACAGGTGAAAATTGTTGTTTTTTCCAGTGATGAGTCTTGTTTTAAGTGTAATGAGATTTTTTTTTACTAAAAATGAGACATTTTAACTAGAAATAAGACAAATATTGTTAAGATTTTCAGTTTTTGCAGTGATCTTATACTTCTGTCAGTTATTCCAGCAACCGTTGTGGAGTCTTCTGTCTGTATTGGAAGGATTCAGCAGTTTACAGTTTACATCTCTCTACTCTCTACTCCTGGTGGTGTTCCAGTTCCCAGCATGCATCAGTTTACATCTCTCTACTCCTGGTGGTGTTCCAGTTCCCAGCATGCATCAGTTTACATCTCTCTACTTCTGGTGGTGTTCCAGTTCCCAGCATGCATCAGTACAACTAGACACTTGAAGTGTTTGCAGCTGGCCTGAAAAATCACTGCAGCCGAGCAGAAAACCCCGACACCGAGAGCCAAACATCAGATCCGGCTGTCGCTCTGAGACGATTATAATAATAATAATTTACAGTTTTCTCTTTGCTCCAGAAAGATTTCCTCAGTCCTGGTGAACAAACGTGCATGAATGACGGCGACATCTGGTCTGGTTTCTGGAAGAGCTTGTGTTTTGTTCTGAGAGAGGGATTTCCCCTGAAAAACTGTTGAATCTGCTTTCTGCTGCTGCAGGGTCTGGACGGGAGACGAGGACCCACCGGAGATCAGGTACAGACCGGTCCCTCCTGCTGCTGGTTCAGGTTTATGTCTCGGTTTTTGACCCGTCATCTTGTCCCTGATCCGGTTTTTTAGGGGAAACCTGGAAGTCCTGGATCTCCAGGACCAGCGGGAGTCCCGGGGGCTGCTGGTGCTCAGGTGACAACGACATCCAACACCTCTTTGGTTTCACCTGTCCTCCATGTAGAATCCCCGACTGAAGATGGATGACTCTCAAACTGATGGTTCACAATGTTTTTATTCCTTGGATGTAAATACACTGCAAACACACCGTAAGAGCTATAAAGGAATAAAATAAAATAAAGTTAGTCTTAGTACATACAGATAAGTTAACTTAAATTCAGACCGACGTAGCAGCTCGCTCGGTCAGTAATAAAGCTATCGTTAACCACAATACATGACAGTAACCATGGCAACCAAACTCAATATGGACATAGATACGGCATAAAATTTGCAAAGAAAACAAATCCTGATCAGCAAGAGTAGGGTACGGAGTAGGGTACGCCGTACCCTACTCCGTACCCTACTCCGTAGGCTGCGCGTCGCCGCGTACCCTACGGCGTAGGCTCTGTGTCAGTGTAACGCAGTAAACGGTGGTCAAGACCAGAGACCATTTATTTAATAAATAGCTTGGAGAACAGATGCTGGATCATCTGTAGTTCTGAAGTGAACAAAAGTCGCACGTCAGAGCAGATTTGTTGTTGTTTTGGAGCAGAATGTGACGTTCGAAAACGCAAAACTGCGGTTGTGTCCGTCTACACCAGGTCTACACGCATCTACATAAACAGAGTTTTCAAAAATCTTCACTTTGCCCGGAGTTTTTTTAAACATTCAGTTTATTTGCGTTTTCTTTTTTTTTTTTTTATATTTTTTTTTTATCCCCGATTTCTTTACCCATTTCTTCACCCAGTGCTCCTACCAACAGTCCTGTGCATTGCCATCCTCTACCAACCCCGGGAGTTCCTGCACTGAGCTCAGGTCTCCTCCTTAACCTGAAGAGCAGCAGCATCTTTTCACCAGACAGGGTGAGGGTTCTCCGGCCGGACGTAGCGCATGGAAGGATCACGTTATTCCGGCCGGATCCTCCACACCCCAAAATGGCGCCCCGGTTGGCCAGAGGAGCCAGGACTGCTGCATGTTTTTGTGAGGGAAGAGAACGTTAGCTACCCAGGGGAACACGGGGAGAACATGCAAACTCCACACAGAAAGATCTTTTCGCCAACCCCACCCAGGGTGTGGGCGCTGAAGTCATGGGGGAACTAACACGCACTTCAACACCCACAGCGTCCCCGGCGGGAATCGAACCCAGGACCTTCTTGCTGTGAGACGGCTGCACTACCAGCTGCACCACCCTCTTATTTGCGTTTTCATGTGGATGACAGGTCCAAACGTAGGAAAATATCTTCGGTTTAGCAGATACCCGGCTACGTGTAGACGGGGTCTTAGTGTACCACTTTAGAATTCCTGACACTCATTTAGACTTGTCTACTGCCGTTAAACTTTTACCGTTAAAGACCGAAGTGCGGATGTTTACAAGGTCTCGGTGAGACGCCTTCAAAATAAAAGCAATAAATATCGGTCTCCTTAATATAAAACCAATAAAATAAAAGCCTGGCTCTAAACAACGACAATGAGAAAACAAATACAAAAATACATTTACAGAAATACTCATATTAGAGGTCATTTACACTCTGCATTGCTGAGAAAAAACTAGTTTTCCGTTTTTACCGGACTAAAGTTGAATAATGGTTCTAGTCTGTCTCTACTCTCCCACGTTAGTCCAGCCCTCTCCGAGGTTCTCTGGTCCAGCTCTCGGGAAAACCACCGGAGTTTGAGGAACGTCTGGCAGCTCTGGGATTACGTTTTTTTTTTTTTGTGATCAAATTTTTATTTATTTTTTTTTCCTTTTTCTGATAAAAAAACAAACATGTATTTGATATTTTTAACAAACAAAGCAACAATACATGACAACAACAAATTAATAGATACATGTAATTATTTGCACCTTGAACTTGCACAGTTCATAACTCTACATAAACAATATCCACATAAGATAGAACCTGTGCATGCAGAGCCGCCACAAGGGGTGTGCGAACCGTGCCACCGCACGGGGCCTCGCGCTATGGGCTGTAACCTCAGTTTTTCCAAAACTATTTTTCTGGATTTCCAGCTGTAGGGTTCTTTATTACACTACAGGTATGAGAAACCCTTTATTACTCTCTCAGACTTCCACACAGTCTGCTCCGTATTTAATTTTTTCCATTTCTCAACTCACTTAAATTATATTTATAGTTTCAAACAGATCTGTTCATGTGTTTCTGTTGCCTGGAATATTGTACGAGGTTTTTTTCTTTCATTGGTTGTGGGAATGGAGTTTGGTTGGAGTACCGTAGCTGTTTGAAACTAGCTGAGAGATTTTCACCCTGGTGTCTCTGCAGGGGCCGAGAGGACCCGACGGGGAACCCGGACCGAGGGGAGTGCCCGGTTTCTCTGGACTGCAGGTCAGAACTTCAGCGTTATCTGATACAAACTGTTAAAGTCTCAAGTTCTACTCAGAAAAGTCTCTTTCTGTCCGGAACGGGAGGATGTCGGAGACGGGAACAACATTTACCGTCATTACTGAGAATATTCTCAATTACAGAAGGAGAAGAAGTTTAAAAATAATTCTGCCTGTGGTTGAAAAACTGAAGTGTTGGGATTTGATCCTAATAAACAGGAACCAGACAAGGGTTCAAATAGACAAAGGCACCAGAAAACTTTCTTCATAGAAACTGTGTGAAAATGACATTAACACAAATGCAGTTTGTGATGACATCACACCAGGGTTTGTGATGTCATCACACCCAGGGTTTGTGATGTCATCACACCAGGGTTTGTGATGTCATCACAGCAGGGTTTGTGATGTCATCACATCCAGGGTTTGTGATGTCATCACACCAGACCAGTTTGGGGTCTAAGATCTGGTTCCGTCTGTTCCTTCAGGGTCAACCAGGAAAAGTTGGAGACCCGGGAAAACCTGGAGGTCGTGGCGCCAACGGACCCAAGGTGTGCAGCGTCATTTCCTGTCAACGTTTCATTGTGTTTTTCTCCCCACAGTACATGGACTAAATACTAAAATCAATTCTTCTACACCACATCTAAAACAATAGCATGACCCGGTTTTGCAGCTGCAACCCCATTCCACCTACTATACCCCTTGTTGTTGTTTTTTTTTAATATTATTATTATTTTTTATTTTTTTTTTAAATTTATTTATTCTTTCTTAAGTCCATAACCCCATGCACCACGTACTTTCTACCTCTACTCTGCACTTTATAACTGTGACACTTTACACAGACACTTGCACTTTACTTTAGCCTGCTGCTATAACTAATAACAGTAACTTATAAACTATAAATGTAAAAATACTATGAAATGTGTTATGTGGTTGGTTGTATCATCGTGATATTGGTTATATTATTGTACTATTGTATTTTTTTTTATGAACATTGTATTGCCCTTAAACTTGCTTGTTTTTATATTCTAGCCGGGGGAACTGCCAATGGGAATTAGCCAACAGGCTACATTTGGTGCATCTGCTTTTATTTTGTAAAATGCATAATGATGTGCACTGTCCCTCCTTACCAAATACAATACATTGAAATTGAAATCAACTTGAGGAACCGTCTCACTTATGGAGCCAAATCAAGGCCAAAAGTTTTGCTAATTTGAAAATAAAATTTGAACCTGAAAATTCTTTTTTACAGTTTCAATTTTATTTTTTTCAGTATCAGATCTTTTTTTCAGTTTCAGAACTTTTTATTTCAGTTTCAAATCTTTTTTTTTTTCAGTTTCACGTCTTTTTTTTCAGTTTCAAATTTTTTTTTTCAGGTTCAGACTTTTGGCCCCGATGTGGCGTGGGGGGCGTGGCATCAACTCAGAGGGGCGTGGCATCAACTCAGAGGGGCGTGGCATCAACTGAGAGGGGCGTGGCATCAACTGAGAGGGGCGTGGCATCATGAGTGACAGCAGAACAGAGAAGGCGGGGGACGTTCCTCAGTCATGTTGCCTTCAGGAAACGTAGGTTGCAGAAGTTATCAGTAGAAGTTTGATTCAACACTGTATATACACTATATTCACGTGATTGGCAGTGGAAAAAACTGATATTAGTGACACATTTCTGTTTAAAAAGCTGTTTTAGACCGTACTTGGTAGTATGTGGGAAATGTCAAACTTTAAAGTGTGGCTGTTGAACTGTACAGTCTGGCATAGTTTATTGCTTTTATACTGCGATTGGTGCCAAATACGGTCTAAAACAGCCTTTCAAACAGAAACGTGTTACTAGTATCCGTTTTTTCCACTGCCAATCACGTGAATATGGTGTATATACAGTGTTGAATCATACTTCTACTGATAACTTCTGCAACCTACGTTTCCTGAAGGCAACAGGACTGAGGAACGTCCCCCGCCTTCTCTGTTCTGCTGTCACTCATGATGCCACGCCCCTCTCAGTTGATGCCACGCCCCTCTCAGTTGATGCCCGCCCCTCTCAGTTGATGCCACGCCCCTCTCAGCTGATGCCACGCCCCTCTCAGTTGATGCCACGCCCCTCTCAGCTGATGCCACGCCCCTCTCAGTTGATGCCCGCCCCTCTCAGTTGATGCCACGCCCCTCTCAGTTGATGCCACGCCCCTCTCAGTTGATACCACGCCCCTCTCAGTTGATGCCACGCCCCTCTCAGTTGATGCCCGCCCCTCTCCGTTGATGCCACGCCCCTCTCAGCTGATGCCACGCCCATCTCCGTTGATGCCACGCCCCTCTCAGCTGATGCCACGCCCATCTCCGTTGATGCCACGCCCCTCTCAGCTGATGCCACACCCATCTCCGTTGATGCCACGCCCCCCACGCCAGATCGGGGCCAAAAGTCTGAACCTGAAAAAAAAATTTGTAACTGAAAAAAAAAAAAAAGATTTGAAACTGAAAAAAAGATTTGAAACTGAAATAAAAAGATTTGAACCTGAAAAAAAGATCTGATACTGAAAAAAATAAAATTGAAACTGTAAAAAAGAATTTTCAGGTTCAAATTTTATTTTCAAATTAGCAAAACTTTTGGCCTTGATTTGGCTCCATATTCACTCCTGCCTGGAGAGGACGATGTGTTCATGATTGTTCCTGCAGTAACGTTGTTCAGTCCTGGTTTCAGCTGGACGTCCTGAAGGTTTGACCTGTCTGCTCCTGCCAGGGCCAACCAGGAGAGCCGGGCGTGAGGGGAACCCGGGGGCCACCAGGACTACGAGGACTGCCGGTACGGAGCCCGATCACGCCACGTTTGTATTCTGCAGCCGTGGAATCGTCTAGACCAGGGGTCTGCAACCCGCGGCTCTAGAGCTGCATGCTGCTCTTTAGCGCCGCCCTAGTGGCTCCTGGAGCTTTTTAGAAAATGTTTGACCTTTTTTTCTCTTTTTTTTCTTTTTTCCCCTTTTTCCTTTCCTTTTTTTATCTCAACATCTCAACTTTTTTCACGAAATTTTGACTTTTTTCTTAACATTTCAACTTTTTTCACGAAATTTTTACTTTTTTCTCAACATTTCAACTTTTTTCTCGACATTTCAACTTTTTTCTCGACATTATACTTCAACATTAATCTCGACATTTCAAATGTTTTCTCAAAATTTTGACTTTTTTCTCAACATTTCGACTTTTTTCACGAAATTTTTATTTTTTTCTCAACATTTCGACTTTTTTCTTGAAATTTTGACTTTTTTCTCGACATTTCGACTTTTTTCACGAAATTTTTATTTTTTTCTCGACATTTCGACTTTTTTCACGAAATTTTTATTTTTTTCTCAACATTTCGACTTTTTTCTTGAAATTTCGACTTTTTTCTCAACATTTCGACTTTTTTCTCGAAATTTCGACTTTTTCTCGACAGTTCCACTTTTTTCTCGACATTTCGACTTTTTTCTCGAGATTATACTTCAACATTAATCTCAACATTTTTAATTTTTTCTCAACATTTCGACTTTTTTCTCGAAATTTCGACTTTTTTTCTCGAAGTGCATAATGAAAAAGATAAATCTCCTCCCAGTTCTAACTAATATAGAAACATGCAGCATGTGTTTCTTCATTCTAATTCTGATACAAGACTTTTCATTTTTTGCGGCTCCAGACATATTTGTTTTTGTGTTTTTGGTCCAATATGGATCTAAAACATGTTGGGTTGCCGACTCCTGGTCTAGAGATGTTCTGGGGGTCTGGAAGTGAGGAGCTTCTTGCTACCTGGTCTTCCTGCCGGTTCTCTGGAAAAGTCTTCTGAAAGGTTCGATACGAGTGAGCAGCAACTCGTCTGCTGCTTCCATTCCATTGGAGTTTTTACCTCCATTGTTTATGTAATAATTGCTCGGGGGTTTATGTTCATGTTCTGGATCTCTAGAAAGCGTCTAGAGACACTTCTGTTGTCTCTAGACCAGGGGTGTGAAATGTGCGGTCTGAGAGAGATTTTCATGCAGCCCCGCGATAAGTTTCCAACGCAAAAAAACAAAATGTTAATTTACTAAAAAGGAAGGCATAAATAATTGCCATGAATCGCAGCATATCCCATAATATATTTCTTCTACAAATCCATCGTATAGAGCAGTTTGACATTTTTGTAGTTTTCTAGAATGCATTTGCCGATTTTATTTCTTTGTAGACGGTCATTTATATTTATTAACTGACTACTATTATATATTTTTGCAGGAAAAATATCACTGCTAAAAAAGATGATAGAAGATATTTATTGGGAGAATTTCAGTTTTTAATACGAGGATATTGACAAAGTAAAACAGTTAAAAAAGAAGTGCTGACTTTTTCGGCACACTGGCGTAAATATCCGCGCCAATTTTAAAAAATAAATACACTTAATTGTACTGGAAACATCTCTAAATCACAAAGAAACACTCTCGGATGTAATAAAGATTTAGCTTTTAATGAAATTTCCTATAAAAAAGCTAAATATAAAAAAAACTTACTTGTTTCTGTTTATCTTTGTAAAATGATATTAAAAGTATCTTATACATAATTTGAAAAAAAAGAGAAATTTCAAGAAAAGATCCTGAAGAAATATATTTTACATAATTACAGTGTAAACAAAGTGCATATTTCCTTTAAAATTAACTAAACTGATACTGGATTAGATAACAATAGTAAAGAAAAGAATTAGAGAAAAAATTTTCCGCACCGTTTTTGTTATTTTGAGTGTGCGGCCGCGAGAAAAAAATTGGTCAAATCCGGCCCGCCAAGAAAAATGAGTTTGACACCCCTGGTGTAGACGCTGTATAAATAAAACTGAATTGAATTGAATTAGCAGCAGTGGTCGTGTCTAGAGATGGGAATTGATAAGATTTTTCCAATTCCGATTCTATTTTCGATTCTGTTTAACGATTCGATTCTTTATCTATTGTCTTATCGATTCTCATTTGTAAAAAAAGAGAACAAACAGGTCGATTTTAGCATCAACTTTGTTTTATATCTTTGAACTAAAAAATACCAGTGAGGTGTTAAGTCGCCCCCAGCCTTGGCTCCTCCATGGTACCAGGGGCCCCGGGCTCCTCCATGGGGGGCGAGGGGGTCCCCATAAAATTATTAGTTTTGAAAATAAATATAAAATATTAGTGCAACTCCAAACGCATGGAGTGCTGCTGGGTGTATAAAAAGTACTTCAGGTGCTCTTCGGCATGGGGATCCAAAAGATTCAAAAGATTGAAAAACCGAGGCACTCAGGAAGTTAGAAAAATATAAAAAGCCTTTATTAAATCATGGCTTAGAAAAAGTTAAAAATGCCATGGCCATGGCAAGATTTATCTTTTTCATTATGCACTTCGAGAAAAAAGTGGAAATGTTGAGAAAAAAAGTGGAAATGTTGAGAAAAAAGTAAAAATTTCGTGAAAAAAGTTGAAATGTTGAGAAAAAAGTCAAAAAGTCGAAATGTTGAGAACAAAGTCAAAATTTCGAGAAAAAAAAAGTTGAAATGTTGAGATAAAAAAGGAAAGGAAAAAAGAAAAAAAGAGAAAAAAGGAAAAAAGAAAAAAAAGAAGAAAAAAAGGAAAAAAAAGAGAAAAAAAGGTCAAACATTTTTGAAAAAGCTCCAGTGCCTCGGCTTTTCATTCTTTTAAATATAAAATAATAATAATAAAAAAATAAATATTGTTCTCTAATAGAAATTAAAATTGTCCTTTTTAAAAGGATATCTGAGCTGAGCACTCAAAAATAAAACTACATCAGCCAGTGACAAATACAATCAACTCAAGTCCAATGGAACTGTGCAATTCTGCAACCATCAACTATGAAGAATTAACAATTATTTTGCAGAAAAATAAGCATATGTGCTTTTTCCGGAAGGATACGTGATCTTTCTGGACTCATGTTTGTCTCCAGCTGTGGAGAACGAGTCGCCCTGTTGTCAGCCTTTATTGGTAAAATGTAACCAAACTTTTGAGCGTTTATGCTGCTTTGTCTCCATGTTTTCCTGCTGGTGACGTCATTTGCGCTCACTGGAATTGATAAGGGAATCGTTTGCAAAAAAGGCAAACGATTCCAAGGAGGGAACCGGTTTCTCAACAAGAACCGGTTCTGGATTCCCATCCCTAGTCTTGTCTGCTGGAGGGAAATCCCAGCTTCAGGGTTCACGTGTGAAAAGGACGTAAATTAATTCACGTTTCTCTCTGTTGCCAGGGCGACGATGGCTCCGACGGTTTTGGACCCAAGGGGCCCAAAGGTGCCAAGGTAAAACTTCAATGGTCTTAACTAGGGCTGGGTGATATGGACCAAAAATCTCCATATTTTCTAGCTGAATGTTGATACTCGATATATATCCATATTTTTACTGTGACATAATTGGGGTTTCCCCCAAAGCATTATAGCATAGCATCTCTGTCAGTTTTAATATAAAGCCTCGTGCCAAATGTCACACAGGTTCCTTTATTAACAGAGGTCTGCACAATATCAACATGTATAAAACAAATGAAATAAAAATAAACTGCCTGCATATATAGAATAAAAATGCTTCTTGAATAAAATAAAACAATTAATACAATGTAGACAGTAACAGGCAGACTTTTCCACTGAGGTTGACAGTTGTGCAAATAACAAAACATTTGTGACAATCTCAAATAAAACATTCAAGTCAATTTGTCACAAAATAAGCTATATCAAAATCATTAAAAAAAATGTATTTTTTTTTCTTTTTTTTTTAAAATCGATATAAACGATATTGTCTCGTACCATATCGCGTTTGAAAATATATCGATATATATTAAAATCTGGATATATGGCCCAGCCCTAGTCTTAACAGATGTTTTCTGTGTTTCTTCAGCGTTTCCTGAAGCTTCAGACATGTTTGTTCCTTCTCTCTCTCCACAGGGAGACCCGGGTTTCCTGGGGCGTCCCGGTCCACGGGTCGGTACCTGCTTTTGTTTAATACCTGAAGTTTGACGGTAAGTCCTGGGGCGTGTTGGACTCACGCTGGTTTCTGTTGGATGTTTTTTCTGTCCAGGGTGAAGAAGGTCCGGCGGGATCCAAAGGATACCCGGGAAAGAGAGGGAACCCGGGTCGAGGGGTGAGTGTGGACCCGGCGCCGCCAACCGGCCCCTAAAACACGGAATCTTCATGTAACTGGGAATTAAAGGTTGCATTCCGTATTGAACCAATACCAAGCTAATCTGTTTATAAAAGAGATACAAAAAATTATTTATAAAAGGTAAATGGAAGAGGAAATGAGTTAAAGAGGAGTGATAAACAAATAAAGTAGGGAAAAATGGAATATTATACTTGCTTAAATATGTTTAGATATTTATGTGGATATTTATGTAGTATATATTATATGTTGAAAGGGATAGTTATAATTATGTAATATATGTTATATATTTATCATGTATGTAGCATATATATATATATATATATATATATATATATATATATATATATATATATATATATATATATATATATATATATATATATATATATATATATATATATATATATATATATATATATATATATATTTATAGGGATAATTATGTAGTTTATATAGTGTATATTTATATAGATTTATATAATATTTGTATTTTCTATATATTGATATAATATTTATGTAATATTTATATTTTCTATATACTTATATGAATAATTATGTAGTAATAGGCATGTTTACGTAGTATTTATATAGACTATATTTATATGGATATTGTGTAGATATGATAAAAGCAATAATGTAAATTATAGTTATAAAGGGATAGGAAAAAGTGTAAACTTCTTCCTACTCCTTTTTCTACCTATGTGCATATGAAGATGTGACTGTTTATTTTTGTTTTTAATTTTTTATATACATGTTTGAAATAAATGTATTCATTAATTCATTCAATACGGACATATATTATGCTCTTATTTATTGATGTCATAATATACAGGTTAAAGTCTGAAAATTTAAATATATTGCAAAACGTCATTCGTAGTACATTTAACTAAAGGTGAAACAAATATTATTTCCCACTACATTCAAAGTGAGATATTTCAAGCCTTTATTTGTTATATTTTTGGTGATTATGGCTCACAGTTTATGAAAACCCCAAATAAAAAATCTAAAAAAATTTGAATATTTTATGAAATCAATAAACAATTCAATCATCAAAATTATAACAAATAAAGTTTTAACATATCTTGCTTTGCATGTAATGAGACTATGTAATATATTAGTTTCACCTTTTAAGTTGAATTATTGAAATAAATGAACTTTTACACCATATTCTTCACCTGTATTTATATTCTACATCTTGGCTGATGTGGACGTACGTAGCATAGCAGGCTATTTCAGTTGCTAGCATAGGAGGCTAGTTCAGTTGCACTTGTTCACAAATCTACTCAAGTAAAAGTAAAAAGTATAGTGATTCAAAACTACTCCTAAAAGTACAACATTTCCCAAAACTTAATCAAGTGAATGTAGCAGAGTAAATGTAACTCGTTACTACCAACTCTGCCTATGTGGACCGCTGGTGGAACCTGTGACATATTCGTCGTGTCGCCCGGTGCCATGTTGCTGCCCCGGCCTGGTTCAGAAGCTACCTGCTTAGCACAAGCTGGCGTAGCCCGCGCTAGCCTGTGATGCTAGCTGACACGTTCCGTGGACTCCGATCAAATCAGTCCAAACATCCTCTTATCCTCTGAACCCCGACGGCCGTAGCTGTAACGACGGGGGCTCCGGTGGTCTCCTGGCGCCAACAGGAAGTCGGCCATTTTGAATTAATCGTGTAATTTTGGCGCAATTTATGCCATTTTCACATGTCGTACTTTAACAAACTCTTCCTAGCAGTAGGGATGGGCGGTATGGACAAAAAAATGTATCACGATAATTTCTGGCATTTATCCCGATAACGATAAAAATTACGATAAAAATAAATACCAACTCAACTCCTTTCTTTCTTTCTTTCTTTCTTTCTTTCTTTCTTTCTTTCTTTCTTTCTTTCTTTCTTTCTTTCTTTCTTTCTTTCTTTCTTTCTTTCTTTCTTTCCTTCCTTCCTTCCTTCCTTCCTTCCTTCCTTCCTTCCTTCCTTCCTTCCTTCCTTCCTTCCTTCCTTCCTTCCTTCCTTCCTTCCTTCCTTCCTTCACGTATGTTGTGTGTTGATTTAACACAGAACCACAAATCAGTTTTACACAAAAACGTCATCAACAAGAATTTATCATTTTTATCGTGAGATGACACATTTTTACCGTGGGGAATTTTTTTGACGGTTTATCGTGAACGGTAACATATCACCCATTCCTACCTAGCAGGATCGTTCGTTCAACATAAAACTCGCTCAGGAGACACAAAAGACGTTAACCATGAAAAGTTATCAAGATCCTGAGTTTTAGTGAAATGGCCTGGCCGTGGCACCGCGTCAAACTTCAACGTTAAACAGGAGGTGATACAGTGATACTAGTAACTAGTGAATAGTTTGACATAGAGAGTCGTGGGTGGTGTCATCAGACTCGGTTTTGAGTCCTTGACCATAATTGGTGCAAATTAGCCCCGCCCCTTCTTCTGATTGGTCGATATTTGATAGATCCTATTCTCTGCCATAACTTTTGAACGCGTTGACATAAAGAGTCATGGTGGAGTCATCGGACTCGAGTCCTTGAACTTTATTGGTGAAAATTGCATTTGCGAGGGCCCGTTCATCGCCGCTTGCAGCTTTAATTTATTTTTATTTGTATTTATTTTTATCTGGTTGAATGTTTGTCTGTTCATGTTCTCGCAGGGAAACTCGGGTCGGTCCGGGGAACCCGGGGTGCCTGGAGAACCAGGATTCCCGGGACACGTGGTGAGTTTAACGTAGAGACCTGCGAGCTGCAGGGTTGGACCCGAGCAGTCGCCTCAGTGTCTGTGTTCTTCTGTTCCAGGGGTTCAAAGGTCCTCCCGGCAGCAGGAACACCAGCGTAAGTCCCGTCCACTCGAACAGAACCGCCGTTCCGACCTCCGGCGACCCCTAACCCACCCCTAACGACCCCTAACCCACCCCTAACGACCCCCTAACCCACCCCTAACGACCCCTAACCCACCCCTAACGACCCCTAACCCACCCCTAACGACCCCTAACCCACCCCTAACGACCCCTAACCCACCCCTAACGACCCCTAACCCACCCCTAACGACCCCTAACCCACCCCTAACGACCCCTAACCCACCCCTAACGACCCCTAACCCACCCCTAACGACCCCTAACCCACCCCTAACGACCCCTAACCCACCCCTAACGACCCCTAACCCACCCCTAACGACCCCTAACCCACCCCTAACGACCCCCTAACCCACCCCTAACGACCCCTAACCCACCCCTAACGACCCCTAACCCACCCCTAACGACCCCTAACCCACCCCTAACGACCCCTAACCCACCCCTAACGACCCCTAACCCACCCCTAACGACCCCCTAACCCACCCCTAACGACCCCTAACCCACCCCTAACGACCCCCTAACCCACCCCTAACGACCCCTAACCCACCCCTAACGACCCCTAACCCACCCCTAACGACCCCTAACCCACCCCTAACGACCCCTAACCCACCCCTAACGACCCCCTAACCCACCCCTAACGACCCCTAACCCACCCCTAACGACCCCTAACCCACCCCTAACGACCCCCTAACCCACCCCTAACGACCCCTAACCCACCCCTAACGACCCCTAACCCACCCCTAACGACCCCTAACCCACCCCTAACGACCCCTAACCCACCCCTAACGACCCCCTAACCCACCCCTAACGACCCCTAACCCACCCCTAACGACCCCTAACCCACCCCTAACGACCCCTAACCCACCCCTAACGACCCCCTAACCCACCCCTAACGACCCCTAACCCACCCCTAACGACCCCTAACCCACCCCTAACGACCCCTAACCCACCCCTAACGACCCCTAACCCACCCCTAACGACCCCTAACCCACCCCTAACGACCCCCTAACCCACCCCTAACGACCCCTAACCCACCCCTAACGACCCCTAACCCACCCCTAACGACCCCTAACCCACCCCTAACGACCCCTAACCCACCCCTAACGACCCCTAACCCACCCCTAACGACCCCTAACCCACCCCTAACGACCCCTAACCCACCCCTAACGACCCCCTAACCCACCCCTAACGACCCCTAACCCACCCCTAACGACCCCTAACCCACCCCTAACGACCCCTAACCCATGTCTGTGTCGTTGCAGGAGTGCCAGCTGATCTCCTTCATCAGGGACAACTGCGGTGAGCCGCCGCCGCGCTTCTCACGGCTTTTCAAAACGTTCAGAAACACCAGCAGCTCCAGATCAGGTCCAGATCAGAACCTCCCACGCTCAGAAACACCAGCAGGTCCAGATCAGGTCCAGATCAGAACCAGATCCAGATCAGAACCTCCCACGTTTACTTTGGGGCCTGTCCGGGAGAAACTTCAATAGTTAGCAGACATCAGCTGCTGCGTTTCAGGCCCACATCCCTAAAAACTAAAATGATATCTGGACCCAAAGACACGACTAAGACCCCGTCCACACGTAGCCGGATATCTGCTAAACCGGAGATATTTTCCTACGTTTGGACCTGTCATCCACACGAAAACGCAAATAAACGAAGGTTTAAAAAAACTCCGGGCAAAGTGAAGATTTTTGAAAACTCCGTTTATGTAGATGCGTGTAGACCTGGTGCAGACAGAGACAACCGGAGTTTTGCGTTTTCGAACGTCACATTATGCGCCAAAACAACAACAAATCTGCTCTGACGTGCGACTTTTGTTTAGAACTACAGAACTACAGATGATCCAGCATCTGTTCTCCAAGCTATTTATTAAATAAATGCTCTCTGGTCTCGACCACCACTTACTGCGTTACACCGAAGCAGAGCCTACGGCGTAGGGTACGCGGCGACGCGCACCCTACGCCGTAAGCTACGGCGTAGGGCTGCGTCGATAACGCGGCAGCTCAGTGGCGACCGAGAAGGAGACGCGCCTGCCGGGGAAGCTGCGCCGCGGAGGCGCAGCTTCCCCGGCAGGCGCAGATGATCTACAGGTTAGAATGCCTATGGATGTGGTCGAAAACGCAGATCTTCGGTTATGTGTGGAAGGGTTTTTTAAAAAAACGATGTAATGTGGATACAAATTATTTTATAAACGGAGGGGGGGAAATATTCGGTTTTAAAAATACCCGGCTACGTGTGGACGGGGTCTAAAACTAAAACTGAAACAGGCTGACAGAAACAACACTAGTGAGGAGCAAAGACGGGCCGAGCATCTCGTTACACCACAGGGAGGAGGGTTACCGTGGAAACAGCCCCGTCCCCCTCCATCGTGTCCTGGATCTGAACCCACACTTGAATCTCCTCGAGATGACGTTTGTTGGGATTCGGCCCAACATAAATAGCTCTTGAATAAACTGTAAAAGCTTGATGTGAAGTGGCTCATTTATCTCCCTGAACCCTGAACGTTGCCTCTTCTCCTCCACAGCCTGTTCCCAGGGTACGTATGTCGCCTTATCGGCCGGAGGAATGTGGTGAGTAGATGCAGGAATACATCGCTGCCGGGAGAATAACAACAGCCCCGAACGCTCGGCCTGACGTTGGAGGTCTGCGGCGTTTTGTTGGCGTTGGACGTGTGACATCACAGCTGCGTCTCTTCTTCTGCTTTCTTAGGCGCCGTTAAGCGTTTGTTTTAGTCTCGTCAGAACTTTTACTGCAGAGATCAGAACGGCGGCGCGGTTCTGAGTAGTTTGACGGGTCACGCGCAGCAGAATGAGACGGTGGTCTAGTCGGAGGTCCAGCAGCTGCTCCGTCAGATGGTTTTTATCTTCTCTCACGGCGCTGTGGTGAACTGGGTTCAGCCAGTCTGAACCGGTCTGAACTCTATTAGTAAATGATCTAATTACCGAGACCAGAAGAACAGAAACGTGGCTACAGGACAAAGAGTATGATAGTTTGAATTAATCGACTCGGCTACTTTAATCATCATATTCTTAGAAGCGCAGGCCAAGGTGGAGGAGTCGCAGCAATTTATAACTCCAGTCTCCAAACAAAATCTGAACCTAAAAGTGATTTATAAGACGTTGGAAAGCCTCACGCTTAGTCTGAAACTCCCGAGCTGGAGATCAGAGAAGCCGGTTTTGTTAGCGGTAGTGTACCGGCCCCCCTGCTGGTACCAGTTTTGTTAGCGGTAGTGTACCGGCCCCCTGCTGGTACCAGTTCTGTTAGTGGTAGTGTACCGGCCCCCTGCTGGTACCAGTTCTGTTAGTGGTAGTGTACCGGCCCCCTGCTGGTACCAGTTCTGTTAGTGGTAGTGTACCGGCCCCCTGCTGGTACCAGTTCTGTTAGTGGTAGTGTACCGGCCCCCTGCTGGTACCAGTTCTGTTAGTGGTAGTGTACCGGCCCCCTGCTGGTACCAGTTCTGTTAGTGGTAGTGTACCGACCCCTGCTGGTACCAGTTCTCTTAGTGGTACCAGTACCGGCCCCCTGCTGGTACCAGTTATGTTAGTGGTACCAGTACCGGCCCCCTGCTGGTACCAGTTCTGTTAGTGGTAGTGTACCGGCCCCCTGCTGGTACCAGTTCTGTTAGTGGTACCAGTACCGGCCCCCTGCTGGTACCAGTTCTGTTAGTGGTAGTGTACCGGCTCCCTGCTGGAACCAGTTCTGTTAGTGGTAGTGTACCGGCCCCCTGCTGGTACCAGTTCTGTTAGTGTTAGTGTACCGGCCCTCTGCTAGTACCAGTTCTGTTAGTGGTACCAGTACCGGCCCCCTGCTGGTACAAGTTCTGTTGGTGGTAGTGTACCGGCCCCCTGCTGGTACCAGTTCTGTTGGTGGTAGTGTACCAGCCCCCTGCTGGTACCAGTTCTCTTAGTGGTACCAGTACCGGCCCCCTGCTGGTACCAGTTCTGTTAGTGGTAGTGTACCGGCCCTCTGCTAGTACCAGTTCTGTTAGTGGTACCAGTACCGGCCCCCTGCTGGTACAAGTTCTGTTGGTGGTAGTGTACCGGCCCCCTGCTGGTACCAGTTCTGTTGGTGGTAGTGTACCGGCCCCCTGCTGGTACCAGTTCTGTTAGTGGTACCAGTACCGGCCCCCTGCTGGTACCAGTTCTGTTAGCGGTAGTGTACCGGCCCCCTGCTGGTACCAGTTCTCTTAGTGGTACCAGTACCGGCCCCCTGCTGGTACCAGTTCTGTTAGTGGTAGTGTACCGGCCCCCTGCTGGTACCAGTTCTGTTAGTGGTAGTATACCGGCCCCCTGCTGGTACCAGTTCTGTTAGTGGTAGTGTACCGGCCCCCTGCTGGTACCAGTTCTGTTAGTGGTAGTGTACCGGCCCCCTGCTGGTACCAGTTCTGTTAGTGGTAGTATACCGGCCCCCTGCTGGTACCAGTTCTGTTGGTGGTAGTGTAACCGGTCTCTGCTGGTCCAGGTCTGTCGGCGTGCCCCGCCTACCCCACCGAGCTGGTCTTCGGTCTGGACATGTCCAGCGACGTGACTCCGTCCGGGTTTGAGCGGCAGCGCGCCGCACTCCTCGCCCTGCTGGACGACATCACCGTCGCCGAGAGCAACTGCCCGACCGGGGCCCGCGTCGCCGTGGTGATGTTCAACACCCAGGCCCAGTACCTGATCCGGTTCCACGAGCACCGGCGCAAGGCGGAGCTGGTCCGGGCCGTGCAGGGCGTCACCCTGGAGCAGACCCGGAAGCAGCGCCGCCTCGGCGCCGCCATGCGCTTCGTGGGCCGGAACATGTTCAAGCGGGTCCGGGCCGGGATGCGGGTCCGGAAGGTGGCCGTGTTCTTCTCCGGCGGGCCGTCCGAGGACACGGAGGACATCCTGGCCGCCACCATGGAGTACCGGGCCCTGGACATCGTCCCGGCCGTCATCTCTCTGGAGAAAGCTGCCAAGGTCCGGCAGGCACTGGAGGTGGGTGGACCGGCCCGGGGGGAATAAATTTGATATTAAAACTGTAATTGATAACTGTATTTCTAATGTAAGGGTTTTTGGGGTTTTTTTTGTTCTTTTTTGGGGGGGTGTTGCTGGTGATAAACAAGTCTATGCAAATGTACAATGGTCCATACATAATTACAAATATGTATGCTATAATACAAACTTGAGCAATAACATCAGCACAAACATGTCAGTGTGTGCCAGAAAAGTGACATAGGGCCAAATCCACAAAAGGATTGCGCAGCTTTTGCGGCCGCTAAACCGGTGCAAATGAGACAAAAAGAGAGCGTCTAATTCACAAAGCACCTGCAAAGGGCGAATTGCACCACAAACTGCGCTGCCAAGCAAATAGTGTCATGGTGCGCCTGTGCCATTTGCATGCATGTAAATTAGGTAATATTCATACATTCGGCGCAAAATTGCCCCCTTTTCTATGCAAATAACCGTCTAATTCACAAAGGCCAGCGCTATTTGCCACACGCAAAAATAGTGGAGCAAATACCGTCTTTTCGAAGCGTGTATTACAGTAACTGCGCGCAAACTCACTCCTCAAGGCTGATTTATGGTTTCCGCGTTACACCAACGCAGAGATTACGGCGTAGGGTACGCGCCTACGGCGTAGGCTCTGCGTCGATTTAAGACAGAACCGTAATTCAGGCTTCACTCCCCCTCTGTCTCTGTTTCTC
Organism: Cololabis saira; assembly: GCF_033807715.1. Classification (NCBI taxonomy): domain Eukaryota; kingdom Metazoa; phylum Chordata; class Actinopteri; order Beloniformes; family Belonidae; genus Cololabis; species Cololabis saira. Next base: position 54,837,097 of record NC_084589.1, on the reverse strand, counting down.
TCTCTCTTCAATATCATTCAAGCCTGTGTGATACTGAATGATATTAAGGGTGAAATCTACAGTCAGACATGACTGTACACAGTCAGATCAAGTGGGGTTGTGGACTTATCTCGGATTTAAAAATAAAAATAACAGGACGGAGCTCAGGATTCATCCATACATAAGGGGCTGCTTTATTACAAACAATTCCACCATATAAACATATAAATCTAGAATGTGTGTGTTTAACAGCTGGCCTGTAGGTGTGTGTAGCAAAACACAGAACATGAATTACCGTCAGATCCTGATCTGATCCCGATCCGGTGTTAATAAAGTAACTGCAAAACTTTATGGGCGTGTTTGCGCCGGCATATCATTAGAGCAAAATCTTTTGTGGATAGGACCTTAAAGCGGGGCAAATTGCGGGCGCAAATGCGGCGCAATTCACAGCTCTATTTGCGGGCGCAATCTATTCTTTGTGGATTTGGCCCATAGTGTGCAATATGCATCAGCACTTTACAAACTCTAGCACTTAAGCACCTAGCACTTTAACTTATATGGTCACTTAATTACTGGTTTATCAATGGTAAAATGTTTTATTGCTTAATGTTTTTTATCTACCTCAGTCGTCTTTTTTAATGTTGTGTTTTGTTAGTATGAATGTCATATCTCGTCTCCTTTGTCTGCTGGTGTCCGATTCTATATCTTGCAATTTGCCGCGGGGACGAATGGTAGAAATTAGCCTCTGGCTACAACCGTGAATATTTACACTTGTGTTTATTAATATGTACGGTCCCTGGTAAACAAATAAAGTCTAAGTAAGTAAGTAAAGTAAGCAAAGTCCTGGTTCTGATGCTGCTCTCCGGTTCCCCTCAGGCCGACGACTCGGGGAACGCCATCTTCACGGTTCTGGAGGGGAAGAAGAAACTGGCCGTGGAACTGAGGAAGGTCAAGAACTGCGCAGTGTGTTACGGTACGCAGCAAACTGGGTCGACCCGCTGGTGACGCGGTGGTTGACCCGGTAAACACAAACCTAGCATCTTTTACGAAGGTAAATACAAACCCAACGTCTCTTACAACGATAAATACGAACCCAACGACTCTTCCGAAGGTAAATACAAAAAAAGAGTCTCTTCCAAAGGTAAATATGTCTCTTCGGAAGGTAAATACGAACCCAACAACTCTTCCAAAGGTAAATACGAACCCAACATCTCTTCCAAAGGTAAATACAAACCTAGCGTCTCTTCCAAAGGTAAATACAAACAAAACGTCTCTTACGAAGATAAGTACGAACCCAGCTTCTCTTCCAAAGGTAAATCTGAAAAAAGAGTCTCTTCCAAAGGTAAATATGAAAAAAGCGTCTCTTCCGAAAGTAAATACGAAAAAAGAGTCTCTTCCAAAGGTAAATACGAACTAACCGGACTCTGTTCTGGTCCCTGTTGTGATCGAATTGATCACCCCGGGTTTGTTGATTGAGCTGGAAAAGTTAAATAAAGACACAAGACTGGGATACAATTAAAGAGGTTACATCTAGGGGCACGGTGGCGCAGCAGGTAGTGCAGCCGTGTCACAGCAAGAAGGTCCTGGGTTCGATTCCCGCCGGGGATGTTGTGGGCGCTGAAGTGCGTGTTAGTTCCCCCATGACTTCAGTGCCCACACCCTGGGTGGGGTTGGCGAAAGGATCTTTCTGTGTGGAGTTTCCATGTTCTCCCCGTGTTCCCCTGGGTAGCTAATGGGAGCTACCCTCACAAAAACATGCACACAGTCCTGGGCTACACATGCCCCCTCTGGCCAACCGGGGTGCCATATGGGGTGGGGAGGATCCGGCCGGAATAACGTGGTGAAAAGATGCGGCCTGCTCACTCCTCAGGTTAAGGAGGAGACCTGAGCTCAGTGCGGGGCCCTCCCGGGGTTGGTAGATGATGGCAATGCCCAGGACTGTTAGGTAGGAGCACTGGGTGATAAAAATGGGGAAAAAACCGGGATAAAAAATATATAACAAAAAAAAAAAGAGGTTACATCTGCAAAGGGAGACCCAGGCTGAACCGCCTCTGCAGCCATCCTACCTAGATCTGCCAGCTCTGCGTCCTAGAACAAGTTTTATTACTCTTACAGAAAGGGGGAGAGGGGTGGCCCAAGTTTATTGCTCGGTGGACCCGCCCAGGGGATTATTCTGCCCCTTTCTTGAGGGCTCAGGTCTAATGTCCTCTGCTGCGCCAAATCCAGCCGGATCTGGGGTTCTAATCTTTGTGGGGGGGTCCGGTGTTGCCCACTGCGATCAGTGACACCACGTGTCACCTTTCCTGTGGAGTCGGATGACGTGGGAGGTCCGTTCTGGGTCCTGTCCACCTCGGCTCCGACCACTGTCTCTTGATGACTCACAGGGGAACCCATTCTGTCTGTGAGGTCCGTGTCTGTCCGTCCGTCTCCGACCTGTTTGGAGTAAGCAGATACCAAACTTTGCAGTTCGGAGAAGTGAGCTTTCTGACCAAATTGGTATTTGTCAGTCTCCTTCAAGTAGGGCACATTCTGCGGCCCTAGAAAAAGTCGTCCAGTCTGTAGTTCGTACAGGTCAGTCCGTGGCCCGCGTTCACCCAAGTCATTTTGGTCTGTGCACAGATTTTTGCCAATTTAGGGCCCGATTTACTAAGATCCTAAATAAAGAGTACTAAATTGCGTGTGCACTGAAAAAGTTTGCGCGTGCTGTTGTTGCGTGGTTTGCGGGTGATCAACTAAGATTGCGTGCGCAATTGATAACAGGTGCAAACAGCAGTATTTAAATGAGCTGTTGCGTGTTGCGTTGCGGTTTGCGCCATGGAGAGTCTGGATGGAAAGCAGGATAGTCGCAAGCGCAAAATGAAATTTGACGAGTTGGAGTTAGAGATATTAGTGGAAGAGGCAAATAAACACATTCATGAACTACAGCAAAGACATTTAAACATTACCAAAAGAAACGCAATATCTGAGAAAACCTGCAATAGAATAAATGCAGTTGGTAACACAAAAAACGGAAAAACGACTGGTTTTTCATATTTCAATTTTAGGCACAGATCAAAAATACGAAATAGAAAAACGGGCCACAGGACCGAATTTGATTTTAATATTTAATTGGTCGGGTTTGCGTGACCCCGCGGTGCTCGGCATGATCTGAGGAGAAAAAGACAATCAGACAAAGAGCTGGAGAGCGCTTTGATTCAATCTATTTATGAGTTAAGTTTTTATTCAGATGTCCACAGTATATTGCAAATATTATATATTATATAGCAAACACTGACAGTAAATCTGTGACAGACGGGACCATCATATGGCCGTCGATTTAACGCAGAACCATAATTCAGGCGAAGCTGCAGTCTCTGCGCTGATCCTGACACAGCGGGTCGGAGCGGATTTGGTCATGATGTTTAACCTGTGTTTTGTGATTAATAAGCACGGGTTTTAATTAAAGGGGACCTATTATGAAAAACATGTTTGTTCTTGTTTTAACATATATAAAGTGGTCTCCCCTCACCCTGCCAGCACAGGGGAGACAAAATACCATGAATTTCTGCAAGCTCTCTGACCCCCGCCGGACAGAGTCCCCCAGTGTCACGTGTTTTTTTTTGAGCCGATTAGAATCTGCTCCCGTCGTTACGTAACGACGGGAGCAGATTTCCATAGGTTCAGCCTCCGCTGCTGAAACCACGCCCACAACCAGCTCTGGAGCGGTGCTTCCTTCAGCCAGTCGGACGCGGCGCCGCGGCGGAGCGGATCCGGGTTAAATCATCCAGGTTCCCGGGTGGTTTGGGAGCTGGGTCCTCGGGGGTCTGTCCCAGGTCGGACCAGCTTCACCCTCCGAGATTTTCAGGCAAATCTGTCGGTTTGATCCCCGGTAACGTGCGATGCGCATAGGATGTGCCCCGGAGGGGATCTGTGCGCCCGCCGTGGGGTTGCAGCGCCCGTCGCGCAGCATCCGCCGGGCAGATCCGGCTGAAATTCCGCTGGGCGGTCCCCGGGAGTCCCTGCTACCAGTCCAGGCCGGTTCCTGCGGTCCCGGCCGGTCGGAACCGGTCAGATTCCCCCGTTAAAGCCGCGGTGATGCGCGCTGCTCCAGCAGCGCTGCTCCCGGGCGCCCGACGTGGCTCCGGGGCCAGCGTTCAGCATCCGCCGGGTAGATCCGGCTGAAATATTTTATTTTTTTAACAATAAAGTTTCCATTTGTGAAAATTCAGTGTTGTGATAATTTACAGGCTCGGGCTGCTCTGGCGGAGTGAGGTTTATTCTCCTCCCCTGCTACACGTCATTCAGGGAGCCAATCAGCACAGAGCCTCATTATCATACCCCCCCCTTCCCTAAAAATGAAGCACAGAAAAAGAGGTTAGAAGCGGTAAAACTAGTGACAGGGCCCACAGGCTGGATTTCTGATTTATGTAGAAAAAACAAGCTTTAGATTGTTTTTAAGACATTCAAGGCCTGTTTAAAATATACATTAAATGCCATAATAGGTCACCTTTAAATGTAATTTACGAAGGATGATTTCACGTTCAATAAGATAAGTAATCAAAAAAATACAAAGTTTTGGCACAAAGGCTTGGCCTGCTTGTGGGCGAGTGGAGGGGGGCACAATAAGAGAAGGTGGCAAGATATAAGGCGAAGAACTAAAGAAAAAGTGGCCTTTAATAAAACTTGTGCAACCATTTTTAAAATAGCATGCAGCAGAATAAAGACTCTCTCTCTGCGTATTCTTTGATTTTGGATGTCGCCTCCTTGCCACAATAACAGCAGCAGCAGATTAGCACCTTCCTTTCGAACGTATTAAATACAGACGCAATCACAATACGCGCAATTACTTTCAGGCTTGGTAAATCTCATTGCGCGTGGTAAATGGAGCAATTTGCATCTTCCCCTCCCAGTATTTAGGATTTCTGCCGGGTACGCCCCATATTGATTATTCATCAGGGCAAAAGTACTAACTGAATTGCGTGCGCTATTCTGCGGATTTCAGAGACGCAGTCGTCTTTGCACGCCGTTAGTAGATCAGCTGGCACTTTGGTTTGCGGGTGATGTCAAGTTTGCACAGGTTTTTACGCACGCAAACCTTTAGTAAATCGGGCCCTTAGTCTTCATATTTACATGTCCCATCCAGCGTTTCCCAAACGCCTTCATGATCTCACCGACTACACAATACTCAACTCCAGATGATTCAATACATTATCCTACAATTTCATACAGATCAGCAATAATTGTTTCTTTATGAACATTACTGATTTCTTTCCCTTCGGGCACTGTATGTACACCCACTTAAACAATCCAGACATGCAAATTACTCTGTTAAATCCTTTACGCGGTCAGGGGGTACTTAGGATTGTCCACACGATTAACATTTCCTTTGTGGAAAAGTGACATTTCTAGGTAACAAAAAGTAAAAATGATTAGCTCATATGAAACTAGGGCATATTTGCCCCAAAATACTGGTTGATGATCAAATGAATAATTACAATAACTGAAAAACATATTCCTTCTTGTTAAGCTCCTTCATAGTTCACTGTTGAATGTTACATAAAGACATATCTTCGTACAGAATAAAGTTAAAAATGATCTGCCCCAGGGGCTAAACACTGACATGTTTTCTAGGAATGCCCAGTGAAACAACCTTTCTTGTATCACATAACATTCCATGAAATTCAAAATCTCCTTAACAATGAGCTCTCTAAGGTGGATATTTGGATCAAAATGAACAAAACCTCTCTTAATATTAAGAAAACAAATTATATATCATTCAGTTTCCATAAAGAAACAAAAGAATACGGAAAATCTGGCCTTTCAGATCAAAATAAATGATAAAGAAATAAAGAAAGTAACCTCTACAGAGTTCCTTGGAGTCCTCATTGATGACTGTCTAAACTCTAATCGTCATATGGATCATTTTTGCAAAACTAAATATCTAAATATCTAAAAATGTCGGTCTGCTTTTCAAACCGAGACACATGCTTCCACTTTCTGCACTTCTTATTCTTTATAAACCTTTGTTTGGACAACATCTACATTCCTGTACTATTATTTACTGTAATACTTATCCCAGATATCTAAAAAAGGGCCTCTAACCCCAACATCCTCGGACCCTAACCGTTTAATAAACATTCCTCTATGGGCCTCAAACCCTTTCTAAATATTTCCTCTTTAATTCCTATTCCAGCCCCTGTCCTTGTTTTTTCATTAAATTTAGCAGTTGTCATTAAATTCAGCAATTGTTCTTTAATTTGGCAGTTCTTAAATTCAGCAGTTATCATTCCTTAAATTTAGCAGTTATTAAATTCAGCAGCTGGGTATTTACTTAAGACTTCTGACACGGTCTTGATTTGAGTGATATTCAATGCAGATAGAAGGCCTGCTTACCCTGAATTTGCCGCGCAGCCGTGTCCTCGCCTTTTTCGTAACCAGCTGTTCTTTCATAATTACCTCTTTTCCTCTTTCTCAATCCCGGACGAGCCCCCAAATTGTTGTGATCGAATTGATCACCCCGGGTTTGTTGATTGAGCTGGAAAAGTTAAATAAAGACACAAGACTGGGATACAATTAAAGAGGTTAGATCTGCAAAGGGAGACCCAGGCTGAACCGCCTCTGCAGCCATCCTACCTAGATCTGCCAGCTCTGCGTCCGAGAACAAGTTTTATTACTCTTAGAGAAAGGGGGAGGGGGGTGGCCCAAGTTTATTGCTCGGGGCCCCTCTTATCTGTGTCTGGTACAGCATGGTAGTTTCAGTGAAAGTCAGCGGAATGCACATTAGTTTCACATACAGAAACAGTAGTTTATCAGCACATGCAGTTTACATATTCAGTTTGGTTTTGAATTATTTTTTACTCAACATCCCCAGACCCCTGCTCGCGCCCGGAGGAGTGCTCCTTCATCCAGAAGGTGGAGCAGCCCCAGCAGGTGGACCTGGACCTGGTCCTGGTCCTGGACGGGTCCAGGGAGGTCCAGGCGGACGAGTACGCCGGCACGCAGCAGCTGCTGGGGTCGGTGGTGGAGCGGCTGGCCGTCGGCCCCTTGAGCAGCCGGCCGGGGAACCGGGCCCGGGTGGCGGCGGTCCAGCAGGGCTCCGGCCAGACCACCAAGCTGGAGTTCAACCTGCAGCGGTACCAGAGGCAGGAGCAGGTGAGGGAGCACCTGCTGGTGAACACGCGGCAGCAGGGCGGCGCCGCGGCGCTGGGCCGGACGCTGGACTTCGCCCTGAAGGAGGTGCTGCTGAAGGCCGGCGGGCCGCCGCGCCGCAGGAAGGCCATGCTAGCCGTGGTGGGCGCCGAGACGGCCTACGGGGACCGGGCCCGGCTGCGCTACGTCTCCCAGAAGGCCAAGTGCGACGGCGTGGCCATGTTCGTGGTGACGGTGGGCGACCGCTACAACCGGACGCAGGTGGAGGAGCTGGCCAGTCCGCCGGTGCAGCAGCACCTGGTGCACCTGGGCCGGCTGAGGCCGGAGGAGCAGGGCTACGCCCACCGCTTCTTCAGGGTCTTCCTCTCCGCCCTGCAGAGTAAGAACCGCCGCCGACCCGAGGGGTTCGTCTGTCTGTTTCAGATGGAATTAAGTGTCTGTTTGTTAGAGGGAATTAAGGTGTCTGTTTCAGAGGGAATTAAGGTGTCTGTCTTTTTCAGAGGGAATGAACTCGTATCCTCCACCCACCCTGAAGGCCGACTGCAGTCGCCTGACGGAGCCGGATGACGTCTTAACCTCCACGCCTCCACCACAGGGGTAGGTTCCTAGTCCTCTTCAGAAGGTAAATACGAACCCAACGTCTTTACCCCGGGACCTCCACCCCGGGACCTCATACCCGTCTTTCTGTCCAATCAAACCCGTCTGTCTGTCTGTTCAGTCAGAGCCCTATATACTGGGATGAGGTGCTCAGGGACGACCCCACGACCGGATCCTTGACCCAGACCAGGAGGGACGACCCCCAGACCGGATCCTTGACCCAGACCAGGAGGGACGACCCCCAGACCAGGAGGGTCGCCAGACATGAAGAGACGAGGAGAGGACGGGATTTCCCTCTCCAGAGCCAACCTGCGAGGTAGCCGCACGCTAGCATGCACGCACACACGCTAGCACGCACAAAAGACCTGCACTGTAATCAAACGTCAATCAAACATTAATCAAACGTCAATCAAACATCAATCAAACGTCAATCAAACATCAATCAAACGTCAATCAAACATTAATCAAACGTCAATCAAACATCAATCAAACGTCAATCAAACATCAATCAAACATAAATCAAACATCAATCAAACGTCAATCAAACATCAATCAAACGAAAATTAAACATTAGTCAAACATCAATCAAACATTAATCAAACATCAATCAAACGTCAATCAAACGTCAATCAAACGTCAATCAAACGTCAATCAAACATCAATCAAACGTCAATCAAACATCAATCAAACGAAAATTAAACATCAATCAAACATCAATCAAACATCAATCAAACATTAATCAAACATCAATCAAACGTCAATCAAACATCAATCAAACATCAATCAAACATCAATCAAACATTAGTCAAACATTAGTCAAACATCAATCAAACGTCAATCAAGCATTAATCAAACATCAATCAAACGTCAATCAAACATCAATCAAACGTCAATCAAACGAAAATTAAACATCAATCAAACATCAATCAAACATTAGTCAAACATCAATCAAACGTCAATCAAGCATTAATCAAACATCAATCAAACGTCAATCAAACATCAATCAAACATCAATCAAACATCAATCAAACGTCAATCAAACATTAGTCAAACATCAATCAAGCATCAATCAAACATCAATCAAACGTCAATAAAACATCAATCAAACGAAAATTAAACATCAATCAAACATTAGTCAAACATCAATCAAACATCAATCAAACATCAATCAAACGTCAATCAAACATCAATCAAACGTCAATCAAACATCAATCAAACGTCAATCAAACATCAATCAAACGTCAATCAAACATTAATCAAACGTCAATCAAACATCAATCAAACGTCAATCAAACATTAATCAAACGTCAATCAAACGTCAATCAAACATCAATCAAACGAAAATTAAACATCAATCAAACATTAGTCAAACATCAATCAAACGTCAATCAAACATCAATCAAACGTCAATCAAACATTAATCAAACGTCAATCAAACATCAATCAAACGTCAATCAAACATTAATCAAACGTCAATCAAACATCAATCAAACATCAATCAAACATCAATCAAACGTCAATCAAACATCAATCAAACGTCAATCAAACATTAATCAAACATTATCAAACGTCAATCAAACATCAATCAAACATCAATCAAACGTCAATCAAACATCAATCAAACGTCAATCAAACATCAATCAAACATTAGTCAAACATCAATCAAACGTCAATCAAACATTAATCAAACGTCAATCAAACATCAATCAAACATCAATCAAACATCAATCAAACATCAGTCAAACATCAATCAAACATCAATCAAACATCAATCAAACATCAATCAAACATCAAGCAAACGTCAATCAAATATTAGTCAAACATTAATCAAACATCAATCAAACGAAAATTAAACATCAATCAAACATCAATCAAACATCAATCAAACATCAATCAAATATTAGTCAAACATTAATCAAACATCAATCAAACATCAATCAAAGATCAATCAGACATCAATCAAACGTCAATCAAACATCGATCAAACATCAATCAAACATCAATCAAACATCAATCAAGCCTCTGCTCTCTGATGTTTTCTGGTCCGTAAAATGATCGGAGACGTTACAACTTCCTCCTCGTTGCTGCTCTACAACCTTAGTGTCTCGTCTCAACGCCTGGGATTTGGGTTTTATGAGGACGTTTTCCCCGCAGAGCTCGGTTCTGGTCCAGATCTGCATGTGGGATCACTTTACCACCGAGAACCCCAGAGGAGTTTCTCTGGATCAGATTCTGATTGTAATTGTCTGTGGTTAATGGAGTGAGACGTAACTCACGGCTGATTGAGTCCATGTGGCTGAGAAGTCGTTAACGTTCTCGTAAACAGCTTTTATGGAGCTTTTGTGTGATTGTTTCTCCGACTGTGTCGTCTGCAGCGGCGCTGGACGTCACCTGAACAACAGCAGCGTCTCCGCCGGCCGACTCTTCCGAAGGTAAATACGAAAAAAGCGACTCTTCCAAAGGTAAATACGAACCCAACATCTCTTACAATTCAGTAGTGTCTCCAGGATGTTTCCAGAACATAAACATAAACCCCCGAGCAGTTATTACATAAACAGTGGCAAGAAAAACTCCCCTTTAGGAGGAAGAAACCTGGACCTGGTCCAGGGGTTGGGATCGCAGGCAGGTGGAAGCAGCAGCGGGATGACCGGGGGTGGGGACAACCCTCTCCCCCGCCCAAAAGGGGCCGTTACTCTGACCGGGCCGTTACCCTGACCGGGCCGTTACCCTGACCGGGCCGTTACCCTGACCGGGCCGTTACCCTGCCCCTCTCACTCCCACACTGCAGGATCCGGTGTTTTACATTCAGAGATGCTCTTCTCCACCGGCAGAGGATGCTGCACCATGTACAAAAGAGAGAAAAGGGAGGAGAAGGGGGGGCCAGCACAAGAAACTACAGGAGCGACTCTGACACACTAAAGTTTACACTACCTAGAGATTTACCAACACCAGCTAGAGGTTTACTAAACACTAACTATAGGCTTTACTAAACAGAAATGTTTTAAGTTTAGTTTTAAAGGTGGAGGTGGTGTCAGCCTCCTTAACCCAGATTGGAAGTTGGTTCCATAGTAATGGTGCCTGATAGCAGAACGCCCGCCCTCCAAATCTACATTTAGATACTCTAGGAACTACGAGTAAACCTGCACTCTGAGAACGTAGAGCTCTGCCAGGAACATAAGGCTCTATCAGGTCTAATAATAATGCGGAGCTAACCCGTTTTGGGCTTTATACGCAAGTAATAAAATTTTACGACGATAAATACGAACCAAACGTCTCTTCCTCTAATTTCCAACTGTATTTATTTTTGTGTTTTCTACATTTTGCTCTGTGAGATATTTCAGTCTCACTTGAATACTCCACGATCAGGTGGTTTTTCCTCCAAACTTTGTCCAAAACACTTCCTGTGTAAAACTGTTCACAGCGCTGATTGTCTGAGTTAACAGTAACTCCTTGTGAGCTCGTGCTAATCTGTGACGCATTAGTCGTTATCAAGTCGCTCCAAACATCAGTTCAACATCTGAAACATCTGAAACTGCTGCAGCCGAGGGGAGAGGAGGATTCTGGGAGTTCTGATCCAGCTGACACTCTTATTATTGATGATGATCTTTAAAACATCGCAGCCGAGCCAAGAGCTGAACGCCGGGACAATTAAGATAAGTAATGACAGTGGAAGGAGGAGCGGACTGGAATTAAAACACAACAGAGATGACCCCGAGGAGCCGGAGGAGCCGCCGTAAATCAGGATAAAACCGTCGTCTCAACGAGAGTTAAAAGCCAACGAGAATAAATCAGTTTTAAGAGAGGATTTAAGTCAGTCAGATGTTTGGAGGAAGCTCTGAACGACCGAAGAACACGACAATCTCTCCTTCTTTGTCTCTGTCGTGGTAATTAGCCAGCCGAGCTAACGAGGCTAAATGTGAGTGACAGGTGGGCGTGTCCCAGGTGCGTTTCCACGACAACGAGGCTCCTTTTTCTTTTTTATTGACAGATTTATACAGAAAAAGTACAAAACTTCAGAATAAACTGCAGTTACAAATTAAAGACAGTAAATTATATATCAAAATAATTTCATTTTCATTTTTCATTTTATTTTTTATTTCATTCAAAAAATAAACCAAACAATTCAATACAAATACAAACACAAATGTTCATAAATTGTGAATGAAAATGGAGCAGAAAGAAGAAGAATCTTATCTAATCTGCCCCTTTTTCCAAGAAATAAATACAAAATAACACAAATAACATAAATTAAAAATTTAAAAAACAACAACTAAGTAAATAAAAAACTAAAATAAAATAGAAGGTTTGAAGTTTAAGGAGGAAAAATAAATAAAAACAAAAGATCAGGGAATATCCTATTTTTCACATAAGCTTCGGATTTTAACCGTTTTTTAATATGATATTAATAAATCTCTGAGAACAATTATATCTGGACATTGGCTAGCAGATTTAGTACAGTGAATATGATATTTAGCAATAATTAAGAGAAGGTTGATTAAATATACTTTGTCTGGGCTTTTCATGTCATTTTGTGATAAACCAAATAGAACATGTTGAATTCTCAACTTAAAGGAAGAGTCAACTTTAGCATTTATAAAGTTATTAATCCAGAGAACATGAGTTTACAGCCGTGATTCCCAACCCCCGGTCCCCGGACCGGTACCGGTCCGTAGAGCCGTTACTACCGGGCCGTGGAATGGCTTGTGTTCCGATCATAATTAGGGCTGCAACGATTCGTCGACGTTGTCGACAAAAAAGCGATAATCAAAATTGTCACCAGACGTTTTTTTCCCAATGGAGTGAGGCATCTCACTTCACTTCACCTCATACAATCTCTGCCGAGAGCAGCGCTGCACGACAGGGTCTCAGCAGCTTTTCTTTTTTTTGCGTGTCAGCGCAGTTGCGGGTAACAAAACTTGGCACTGGGGGTTCTAGGATTTTTCTCAAACAGGGGCTATTATGGGGCCAAATGTAACCTTCAGGGGCCAACAGTATTAAGCCCCTTTCACATAGAGGGCGCAAAGCGGGACCGCCGCCGGCTTTCCCATTCATTGTGTATGTGCTACCGCGAGAGGCCACCTGCCACGGGCGTTTCACCTGCCTGCGTCTGAATTGAACATTTTTTAATTTCATCGCGCTGTGAGGGCATCTCGGTGCGACCAATAGGAGAGAAGGTGGTTGTCATCCTGCTGAGGACCCACTCCCCAACAGGCTGTCAAACTGCTCCCTGTTCAATCTGAAGTAGACCTGGTCATCATGGAGCTGTAGCTCCAACGAGCCTGGATTCCCCCAAATCTTCTCAAGTCTTCTCATGAGGATTTCATGGACCCTCCTTGCTGCTGCTGCTCGTCTCCTCCTCAGAAGAACTAAAGCCAGCATCCCCCCTGAAATAAAAACGGTCCAAATCATCCCCCCCCTGAAATAAAAACGGTCCAAATCATCCCCCCCCTGAAATAAAAACGGTCCAAATCATCCCCCCTGAAATAAAAACGGTCCAAATCATCCCCCCCCCGAAATAAAAACGGTCCAAATCATCCCCCCCCTGAAATAAAAACGGTCAGAATCATCCCCCTGAAATAAAAACGGTCCAAATCATCCCCCCCTGAAATAAAAACGGTCAGAATCATCCCCCTGAAATAAAAACGGTCCAAATCATCCCCCCCTGAAATAAAAACGGTCCAAATCATCCCCCCCTGAAATAAAAACGGTCCAAATCACCCCCCCCCCCGAAATAAAAACGGTCAGAATCATCCCCCCTGAAATAAAAACGGTCCAAATCATCCCCCTGTAAAACTGCCATCCCTCCTTTCCATCCCTTATGTCATTTCATCAATGAATGTGGTTTTACTGCTATTTCAACATTTAGAGTCATCACCAGAAAAATAACTCCATAAAAATAACTTGTTATTTGACAATTTTCACCTGTTTCAAGTACATTTTTACTTGAAATAAGTAGGAAAATCTGCCAGTGGAACAAGATTTATCTTCTCATTACAAGCAAAAAAATCTCAGATTTTTCTACTTATTTCAAGTGAAAATCTTTGAAAAAAAATTGTTGTTTTTTATTTACTTTTTGTATGAACAGCAGCAAAGTTGAATAAAATATCTATTTTTCATTGAAGTACCCATCTTTCTCGTGTTTATTATCATTTGCCACATAATTAAAGCAACCTCATACTAAATTTAAGAAAACAATTTTTGCATTTTTTTGTCATATAATTTCATCCAAAACTTGTATAAATCGAAATGTGTTTCTTTGAGTGGCAGCCCTGTCATGGCTTGGCGGACAATAAGTTCTGGTACCCGACCGGACTGAACAGCGCCATGCACAGGTGCTGTATGCAGGTTAGGTACAGTCAGCTGCAGAGATGAGTGGACCTCAGCAAACCTCCATGAGCCGTTTCTTTACTGGTTGTTCCAGTAAAAGAAATGGTGATGAACAAGTAGAAAATCCTACCAAAAAGAAAAGCAAAAGCTTTAATCGCAAGTACGACATTATGTATATAAAATATGGATTTGTTGCAACGGGCGATTTGGAGGCGCCAAACCCACTATGTATTTTATGTGGAGAAACGCTCGCCAACGAAGCAATGAAGCCATCCAAGCTTCAAAGACACTTAATACAAAACATCCTTCTCTCAAAGACAAACCAGTGGAATTTTTCGAAAGGAAAAAACGTGAGTTACATTTGCAGAAGCAAGTTTTAAAGGCCACAACATCAGCTAACGTCGCTGATGATAGCCTGCATTTTAAAATGCATAGTTTTTTTCTAAAATGTTTATTAAAATTGACATAAATTGTCAACCGGTCCCTGAGCTTTTTGTTTATACTTCTGCTGGTCCTTGGCTCAAAAAAGGTTGGGAACCCCTGGTTTACAGGACTGTCTCAGAAAATTAGAATATTGTGATAAAGTTCTTTATTTTCTGTAATGCAATTAAAAAAACTAAAATGTCATCCATTCTGGATTCATTACTAATCAACTGAAATATTGCAAGCCTTTTATTATTTTAATATTGCTGATTATGGTTTACAGTTTAAGATTAAGATTCCCAGAATATTCTAATTTTTTTAGATAGGATATTTGAGTTTTCTTAAACTGTAAACCATGATCAGCAATATTAAAATAATAAAAGGCTTGTAATATTTCAGTTAATTTGTAATGAATCCAGAATGTATGACATTTTAGTTTTTTTAATTGCATTACAGAAAATCACAATATTCTAATTCTCTGAGACAGTCCTGTATGTGCAATAATTCCAGAATACTGTATGTTCTAAGCGTGAGAGTTGTCGCCCCCTAGTGGCGTCAGCGCGCTCCTGCATCGACCTGTCGCTCCGGCTCCTTTAAAAGGTAGAACAGGTTTCCTGTCGTCCTGATTTTTGATTTGATTTTGATTTTATTCTTTATTTCCCTCATTAAAAGAAAAACAAAACAGTTCAATATAATGACAACAAATCTCTTTCCTTGAATGAAAGGGAACAGAAAGAAGACTAAGCTTATTTTATCTGTCCCTTTTTCCTAAGAAATCAAATTTCAATTAATGTAATGAAAAAATAAACAAAAAGAAAATATATTAAAAAAATTATATATATATATATATATATATATATATATATATATATATATATATATATATATATATATATATATATTATACATTAAAAATGCATATATATTTATGCCTTGGGTTTTTACCGACATGGTATTTATCATTAATATATATGCAGACAAAGTACAAACAAACAAATTACAAATGATGCAATTAAAAAAAAAAACACTTTCCAATAAATGTAATTAAAACAAACAAAAAAACAAAAACAAAACTACAAGAAAGTTATAAAATAAAACAAAACAGCTGTCGTCAAACACAGATAGTGGGATTTGAGGCCGGTTTTAGGGGGGGGGGGGGGGGGCGTGTGCCCACCCAAACGTGCGTCCTGCCCACCCAATCAAAGTTATGGGGATCATTTATTCTTTTATAATTTTATTTTTTTATAAATATAACATATCACTATCTGTACCGTTTCTGATTGGGTGGGCACTGCGCATCATTTTTAGACACAACAATGAACGCATACCGCAAAAGTTGTGTCTCGGTGGAGGGACCGACGTCTGGTTCAGGTTACACCAACGCCGTAGGGTGCGCGTCGCCGCGTACCCTACGGCGTAGCCGTGGCTTCAGAGCCTGCACGGCACCGCAGCGCACCGCCACCCGCACCGGCGCTCTCCGCCCTCGCCGGGATGGAAACGCCTCTCTCCATCCCGGCGAGGGCGGTGCAGGTGGCGGTGCTGCGGTGCCGTGCAAGCTCTGGAGCCACCAGGCTGCCGCGGGACCTTTTAAATCAACGCAGAGCCTACGCCGTAGGGTATGATTGATTGATGGGAAAAAAAAGCAAACAAAAAAAAGCAAAAAAAAAAAAGCAAAAAACATAAAATAAGTGCAGCCTCAACAGGACACAAGCCTATTTGTGCCGGTGTTCTGCCAATTTCTGCTGCTTTGCCAAAAATGCTACCTAATGGTTTTCTACCTTTGCAGAGGAACAATTTTTGTGTTTTACTCTAAACCACTTCCTTGTCTCTTGCCAGGCCGTCATTGTAAATAAGAATGTTCTTAATGATCTGCTGGTTAAATAAAGGCCAATGAATGAATGAATATCAAATAAAGCGATAGAATTGGGTTTTTTTTCTCTCTTCATCGTATAATTTTCACAAAATGTTTTATTTTGAAGGATCAAATATTCAACATCCCATATTATCCATTTTACATCGTGCAATAAATGATTGGTGCGGCAATCAAACTTTGAAAATCGACTGTGCGCGTGCGCAGAACCACAAAGTAGCATTTCACTAACAAGGATTGGCAGAACAGCGGTCCCAAGCCCGGGTAAATGCAGAGGGAAGTGTCAGGAAGGGTTAGGGTTAGCATACTGTTGGTCAAAGAAGGAGAAGATAGATGAACTGATATGATGACAGCAGAGTTTTCTATGCATTTCAGGGGTTTGACCCCCCAACATTTTTCCGCTCACGCCGCGTTGCGGCACGGTCAGCGTCGCCCACCCTACATTTCAGTCTGCACACCTTAGTGGGCCTCGCTAAATCCGGCCCTGGTGGGATTCTCTTTTGATTACGAACCCAACGTCGTCAAACACAGATAGTTCTCTCCTTCCTCCAGACGTCCGAACCGACCAGTAACTCCGTCTCTTTCCTTCTCTCCTTCTCTCCTTCGTCCTAACTAATCAGTAACTCCGTCTCTTTCCTTCCCTCCTTCCTCCAGACGTCCCGGACGTCGTCGGCTGCAGCGACGACACCCGGCGGAGAAGACGACGTAACCTCCTCATCACGACCACCGTCAGGGACTCGGGACGTCTGGGATCTGGGAGAGTTTCATCTGAACTTCTGGGTCGGGGACGCTTCCAGGACAGTTTCATGTTCCAGGACAGATTCATGTTCCAGGACGGTTCCAGGACGGTTCCAGGACGGCTTTGTGGTCTTTGCGTCACCAGTTCCATCTTGAACTTGTTTGCTTTCTCATCTTTCTGTGAATAATCCACTTGGGAGCGTCTTTATCTGTCCCACTTCATGTCCCTGAACCTTGACCCCCCGTCCCCCCCCACGAAGACCTGGTGCTACTTCCTGTCCTTAAACCCGAGGAATGATGTCACCAGTCACTAATGCTGATCACTGATGACCCAGCTGTTTTTAATAAAACCTTCTGATTCAAACGTGTATCTGAGATCAAATCTGAAACAAACACTAAACACTAAATAGATGTTTTAGAAATATCCAGAACATTTAAGTTAATCGAATCAAACTTTTTGTACAATAAAAAGCAGCACAAAGGTCTCAACACCCTATCAAAATAAAAGACTGCAGTACCGACCCGCGGCCACCAGGAGGAGCCAAATCACTTCCAACCCCGGGACAGCGGCCCGAAGTATGGAGGATTTCTGGTGCCAAAATGAAATAAATAAATACATCATTAATTAATTAAAATAGGAATGAAATATATCATTAAATAATTAAATTTGTCATTAAATAATTAAAATGGGAATTAAATATAACATTCATTAATTAAACATGTCATTAAATAATTTAATTTGTCATTAATTAATTAAAATGGGAATTAAATATATCATTCATTATTTAAATGTATCATTAATTAATTAAAATTGGAATTAAATATGTAATAAATTAATTAAAATACAATTCATTTTAAGTAAAAAAATATATTTAATTTTTCAGTATTTAATTAATTAATGACACATTTAATTAATGAATGTTATATTTAATTCCCATTTTACTTAATGACATTTAATTAATTCATTAATTCATTCATTAATTGATTAATTATCTTTTTATTTATTTAATTTTGGCACAAAAAATGCTCCATAGACAAGAACCTAAAATATGTTTGGGTTTTTATCTGTTTCTAATAAAAGCAGAAATGCAGATCCGGACGAGATAGATGATGAGAACAGAACCGTCTTTGGAATGTCGTGGATTCTGCAGGAACAGGAAGTGGTTTCCAGATTCTGCAGGAACAGGAAGTGGTTTCCAGATTCTGCAGGAACAGGAAGTGGTTTCCAGATTCTGCAGGAACAGGAAGTGGTTTCCAGATTCTGCAGGAACAGGAAGTGGTTTCCAGATTCTGCAGGAACAGGAAGTGGTTTTCAGATATTCTTTTTTTTTTTTTTAACAAGCTTTATTGAATAGTTCTCATATTACAAAAAACATAAACAGACAGACATACAAAACAGTTGTTAATACATAAGAGTACAACAACACAGGAGCCAGGGGGATTTTTAAACAAACACATTAAATAGAGAGCATAAATTAACAGTTTTACAGCTTTTTTGTTATTTGAGTCAGAGATGGAACTCAAGTATTGTTTGGTTTCATTCTCAAAAATTAAAAAAAGGGGTTTTGAATGACTGAATTTGGATTTACGAATATGAAATTTGCAAGAATAATTATTAAATTGATTACAAAAGATTCTCTAGATTTGTTTCTTTCATTACTGATGAAACCAAACAATAAATGTTTCCAATACAGAGTGAAGTCAGAGTCAATTTTATCTATAATAAATCTGGAAACATCTTTCCAGAATGTGTTAGTGTAGGGACATTAAAACAGGTACCAGTGTTTCAGGGGACATTTCACACAACCAACAGTCAACACAAATATCTCTTTTGAATTTAAGAAGATAATGATTAGCAGGGTAATACTTATGTAACATTTTAAAAGAGATTTCCCTCACTTTATTTGTAAGAAGGTATTTGTATGGAAGAGTCCAGATGTTCTTCACATTTAAATTGGTTTTCAGATATTCCGGGCCGGTCGGTTTAAACTTTAAAACCACATGAGGAGTTTCCGCCCTCGTCGAGGGTTTAAGTGACATGTTTTTAACCACAAGAACTCTCATAAACACAGAATTAAAGCTGCTCGCACCAGCAAACACTGACGGAGGAAAACTGAATAAACTGTTAGTTCTGCTTCTTTTAGCATTTCAACCATTCAGAAATAGAAATAAGGGACGCCCCGATTTCAGCAGCGCAGCCGCCAAAAAAAAAGCCCCAAAACTTCTTAACTGAATAAAAATGTGTTTATTTTATATGAAAAAACAAAATACTTTGATTTAAAGTTTAAAGTGCTTTAATAGCATTGAACTAGCACAACTGTACAGACAGACAACCATGTAGCAGCTGAACTAGCCTCCTATGCTAGCAACTGAAATAGTCTATGCTAATATGCTAAATATAAATATAGATACAGGTGAAGGTCGGGAAATTAGAATATGGTGTAAAAGTTAATTTATTTCAATAATTCAACTTAAAAGGTGAAACACATCTACAGGACTGTCTCAGAAAATTAGAATATTGTGAAAATTAGAATATTGTGATAAAGTCCTTTATTTTCTGTAATGCAAAAATGTCATCCATTCTGCATTCATTACAAATCAACTGAAATATTACAAGCCTTTTATTATTTTAATATTGCTGATCATGGTTTACAGTTTAAGAAAACTCAAATATCCTATCTAAAAAAATTATAAAATATTCTGGGAATCTTAATCTTAAACTGTAAACCATAATCAGCAATATTAAAATAATAAAAGGCTTGCAATATTTCAGTTGATTTGTAATTAATCCAGAATGGATGATATTGTTGTTTTTTTAATTGCATTACAGAAAATAAAGAACTTTATCACAATATTCTATTATAATAATCTAATAATAATATAATAATAATAATCTTCTATTTTCTGAGACAGTCCTGTATGTATATATATATATATATATATATATATATATATATATATATATATATATATATATATATACAGGGTGCGATTTGTGAAAAAATCAGAGGGGGGGATAATTTTGAGAAATATTTTTATTCAGAAAAATTACTACACAACAGCAGTCCAACAGTAACGGCTATATGAAAACTTGTTTCTTGTGTAAACCTTACACTTAAGCTACATAACGTAGGCGGTAGGACTATTCTGAACATGAACTGAACCACTGCATTTGTAGAAATATTTTCTCCTAATATTGTTTTTAAATGTGCCAAATAAAAATAAATAAACAAAAATAATATTTTATTTAATTCTTTCTTGATATCAGTTTAACAGAAAACATGGGAGCTCTCCTCAGGGAGATGCTGCTGTCCTCCATCCCATCAGCAATGTCACATCTGGTTTCATCTTCTGTCGCATTTTTTCTCTGGATTTTTGCTTGTGATCCTGTAAAATATGAGGAGATGCTGCTCTGGATTCTTTTCATTTTTTCATTCATTTGACTGACTGTATCTTTTATTTTGGCGGACCGGAAGTCGGACTTTTGGAATGCAAGAAAATCCGGTTGGTTTTCAAAATAAAACTGTTTTCTGTGGGCGCGACTCGCTCCCGATATCAAAACCACACACAATCAGAATGAACACGGACTCTGTGTATTGTGGTTGTTATTAGTTGTTAATAATTACGATGTAATGGTGAAAATACTTTGGGTGGGGGGGATACATTTTGTCCCCACCAAGGATAAAAAATAATTCAGCAGAGAGTAGGACGAGTAAACCAGAGGGGGGAAATCCCCACCGGCAAATCACACCCTGTATATATATATATATATATATATATATATATATATATATATATATATATATATATATATATATATATATATATATATATATATGTATATATATATATATATATATACATATATATATATATATATATATATATATATATATATATATACACCTGCAGTACCTCCGTGGCCCCCTAGGGGTCGCCAACCCCCGGTTGAAGACCCCAGCAATAGATGGCTCATATCAGTGTCTGGGCCCCTGGTGCCAGCTGGTTGTCTGCTTGCAGCCAGAAACTTTAAAAGAAACTGAAATGAGACAAAAATGTCACCAGTTAGACAATAATCCAAAATATGTTTTGGTAAATTAAAAACATCTGCTGTTTTTGTTTCTTTTCTTGAACCATTTCAAAAAAAAAAAAGGATTCCAACTTCTTTCACTAAAAGGAAACAGGTGAGATTTTCTTTTTCCTCAACCAACATAAATGTTTTTTAAACACGAATCTTCTTACTCGTATAACTAAAATACATCCAGGGCTCCTGTGACGGAGCAGCGACGTCTTCGGGGGGGCCCACCCCGTCCCGGGCCCTTTATTCTTTCTTCTGATGAAATGAGGGTCTTTTTCCCCCTAAACGTGCCCCAAAAGGCACCACATTTTTCACCAAGCCAGTCCTGGTGATAAATGTGATATTTCATGGTTTGCATTAATGGGCGTGGCCTAATGGCTCAACAGCGCCCCCTAGAAAACTTTGTGCCTCAAGCCCCACGATACGGTTTGACGTACATGCACGAAAATCGGTACACACCTGTATCATGTCACAACTTAAAGAAAAGTCTCTTGACGCCATGGCCCAAACCTAACAGGAAGTCGGCCATTTTGAACATTCTGAATTAATTGCGTAATTTTGGAGCAATATGAGCCATTCCTTCGAGAATTAATACGGCCCGAACCGTAACGTGAACCCAGGTGTGTTATACATCAAAATACTCCATCCTGCGACTACGCGCATTACTTTTCTCAGTCAAAAGCGTTACCGTGGCGACGCTACACGCCAAAAAGCGCCCATCCTTCATCTGATTGGTCCATATTTGATAGTTCTCCAAAAGTCATCAAATTTTGCACCAAGCCAGGCCTGGTGATAAATTTGATATTTCATGGTTTGCATTAATGGGCGTGGCCTAACGGCTCAACAGCGCCCCCTAGAATACTTTTCTGCCATAACTTTTGAATGGTTTGACATAGAGAGTCGTGGGTGGCGTCATGGGACTCTGTAATGAGTCCTTAAGCTTCATTGGCCTGAATTAGCCCCGCCCCTTCTTCTGATTGGTTGTCCCTTTTTTCTGCCATAACTTTTGAATGGTTTGACATAGGAAGTTGTGGGTGGCGTCATTTCTGATATGCTTATGGGGGCGGTGGCCGTGAGTGCGAGGGCCCGTTCATCGCTGCTTGCAGCTTTAATTCTTCTTGTTTTTTGTTGTTTTTTGGGGGGTTTGTTTGTGTTACTGATGTCACATGACCATTGTTCCAGGATGCTCCACCAGCAGGTCTTCAGGTGGGGGGTTGCCAGTCGGGGGGGAGGTTAGATACGCCCCTGAAAGAAGGTCAAAGGTCGTTCAGATGTCCCAGACCATAGACATCAGTGACATACGGTGAGATTCATGGATGGAGAGATTCATGGATGGAGAGATTCATGGATGGAGAGATTCATGGATGGAGAGATTCATGGATGGAGAGATTCATGGATGGAGAGATTCATGGATGGAGAGATTCATGGATGGAGAGATTCATGGATGGAGAGATTCATGGATGGAGAGATTCATGGATGGAGAGATTCATGGATGGAGAGATTCTGCAACGGACAATCAGGTCTGCAGAGAGGATAACTGGGACTAACCTCCCATCTATCGACGACCTGTACCGGTCCAGGACCAGGAAACGGGACCAGGACCAGGACCAGGACCAGGACCAGGACCAGGTCTACCTGCGCCAGAACCTCCAGACATAGGGACAGATTCTTCCCCCAAGCCCTGTAAAATTGTAAATAGGTTATGTTTATTTTTATTCAGAACTGTCCCTTTTTCTTTTCTTTTCTCTCTCTACCTCAAACTTCTGCACCTTAAATGTTTATACTGTTTATTCTGTATCATAGAAATATCACATTTGTTTTATTGTTTATTCTATTTTAACACCAAAGAGAGAAATTACCGGAGTCAAATTCCTTGTTGGACAATGTTGGAACCTGGAAACCAATAAAGATGATTCTGATTCTGATTCTGATTCTGATTCTTCTGATTCATGGATGGGGCGGCACTGACTTCATCAGTCAGATTTACAAGCATATTCAGATTCAGATTCAGATTCAGAAAAACTTTATTTATCCCCGAGGGGCAATTTCAAGGCAACTGAGGCAACTGATATGAACCTCCAGAGCAACTTATTCACCGTTTGAATGGCAGCAGTTAACTGGTTATGTTTAAAACCTCCAATCGTCATTCACATACAAATGCTTTACACATACAAACTGTAGTGCACAAAAAGCACATTTAATTAAAAAAAAAGTTATTATGGTCTTACCTTTACTTATAAATGAAGTCCTATATAACTGCACTTGACTTGCTAACTGTAAACTCCTGCTTGTTGTCACTTATTCTGCAGCCAATGAGTGGCAAGAAGAATCCCTGAGCTCACCAGCGCCCCCTACCGTGAGGCAGGAGAAGTGCGTGCCTCCCCCGTGCCTCTCTTCAGCCGTTTTACAGTATAATTGCGCCGGCCCAAGAAACACATTACACACATATAGTTTATATAATGTTGACATTATATAAATCAGCTTAACTATGGAAACTTATTTCTTATAGCAAACGTGTTTGAACATTTTAATAGTGACATACAAAGAGACAGCGATCTGGTCTCACTAATAGCATCATGCTACATGCTATTAGCATGGCAGCACAGTTAGCCGAGTGATTGC
The DNA here is from genome assembly GCF_033807715.1 of Cololabis saira. Taxonomy (NCBI): domain Eukaryota; kingdom Metazoa; phylum Chordata; class Actinopteri; order Beloniformes; family Belonidae; genus Cololabis; species Cololabis saira. The sequence continues at coordinate 54,813,335 of NC_084589.1, read as the reverse complement.
TGATCCATGGGGAGGCTCAGCGCTGCGCTGCCTCACCGCCCGCATCTTCTCAGCATTTGAACAGCAAATGTGAAAATTCAGCGATTTTGAAGAAAAAATAATCTAAAAATGGTGAAGTTAAATGGAAAATTACTTCATAGTACAAATCAATTGATAAATATAAAAAAATATTTTTTTTTAATTTTACATTTCTTTCTTTCCATGATGTCAGGGGAGGCACAGCCTCCCCTGACCGCACGTCACTGATAGACATCTATACGTAGACTCCACATCGAGTGTTCTCTCCCACTGCTGCGATACGTCACCGTCTCCTCCATATTGGATGTTCAAGACTGTAAACTAAGTAAATGGACTTATTTTCATAAAGCTCCTTCTACAAAGAAATGTACGTTTTACGTCTCATTTATTCATTCACACACGCACTAATATACTTGGGGAACAATTAGGCACCAAATATAATATATCCCCCCTCACAAAAATAAGAATCTTATTTTATTGTCTGAAAAATGGTTCAAATATGTTATTTTGTTACTTGAAACATTTTAAATATGTTTTGTTGATGAGAAAATATGTTTCTCTATTTTGCTTATTTTTGTGAGGGGGATATATATTGTTTTTCGGCACTACCTTGTTCTCTATAGCTGATATAACATGAATTACTCCTATGTGGGATCAATAAAGTTCTTATTTTTGCCGTCTGAGAAAATTAAATATATTATATTTGGTGCCTAACTGTTTCCCAAGTACATTAGTGCGTGTTTGAATTAATAAATGAGACGTAAAACGTACATTTCTTTGTAGAAAGACTTTATGAAAATAAGTCCATTTACTTGTATTAGCTTCTGCGGCTAACAGGAGGGCTGTTAAAGGGAACCCTGGCTATTAAGACATGTAGTCCCTAATTAGCCACAATTGTTCTCTTATACTAAAATATGTTGTTAGAAACACATAAAATAATCTAATTGCTTTAAAAATCTACAATGTTTATCACATATTTTGACCTGCGGGAGGCGCCATGTTCTACCTGCGCAATGCATTCTGGGGGCGATGACGTAGAGCGGTGGCTCTGGGCGGATAAGCCGCGTTAGTTTAACTGGGACAGGTATCCAAAACATAGATGAGCAGCACTCTCCCGGCCGTGGAGGCTGACGAGGGAGCCCATAAGACATCTCGGTTCAGGCAAACTGGATCAAAGTTCTGTGATGCACGGGAGATCTGCAAAAATGATCAATGTCGTGAGCATCTTACCAGTGCATTAGGCTCCTGCGTAGATGGCGTAGGCTCCTGCGTAGACGGCGTAGGCTCCTGCATAGACGGCGTAGCCTACGGCGTAGACGGCGTAGGCTACGGCGCCTGCAGCGCTCCGCCACCCCGCTCTCCGCTCTCCGCTCTGGCCGGGATGGAGACGCCGGTGAGCATAGCCCACCCCTGCCCCCCCCTAAAACCGGCCTCGGTGCTGGGTCCACCGTTTGATGACAGACCAGAGGCTGAGGGGACCGGCCCGGGACTTTGACAAAACGGGAGGCGCAGACTTCGCTTCATATAGGCAAGAACATCTTTATTTAACTTAATGACGCCAGATCTGGCTGGGGTTTTTATTGTAGCATCGGTTATCTGCTAGTTGAAACGTGTGGTCTGTTAGTCTCTGAGTTTTATGGTGTTTTTGTAGTTCATGCTGTATGGTGCTGTACTTTTTTTTTTTTTTTTTTTTACTTTTTTGTAGGTGCGCCGTCACCTTAATGTTCAGCTGTGTTTTGATCTGTGTTTCTGGTGCGCCGTCACCTGTTTAGCTGTGTTTTCATCTGTTTCTGGGTGTCAAAACAGTGTACGGGGGTTAGCAGGAGCCACCGTCTGACGTCAGTACCCAGAATGTAAACAACAATGGCGACCTACGAGTTAAATTATATTTTCAAATTTTATAAAAACGAAGACATCAACAAGGTTTTTTATATCACATTGTTATAATTGATACCAACATCTATCTTTTAAGACCTACATGTCTTAATAGCCAGGGTTCCTTTTAAAAGGTTTTTAGAGGCCATTGTTACACCAGAGTGTTTAAACTGATCTATGTCGATGTTTCTATCTATTATTCTTTAGTTATAAATCCTAAGTTCAGATTCAAGAGTAAACGACATCCTGGTCGCTGATTCAAGAAGAAAAGATCCACGGAGGAAAAATAAGACTTAAGTTCAACACGGAGACATTTCAGATGTGAACGACTTAAAACTTTGTTATCCCTCTTTTAGATCACAATAGACGGCTCATATCAGTGTCTCTCCAAGGAACCGCCAATGCGCCGGGACTCCCCCCGGCGTGATGTCTGAGCGTGGAAGAGGTTTTTTAATCGTTTGGACTCGGTTCAGACTCTAAACGATGAAACGTGTCCTGGCGAGCAGCTGCAGTCCCGCAGGAACCGGAGTTCTGATGGAGACGTCAGACTTGGACAGTCGCAGCAGCCGTTTGCTGAGCCGTTAGCTTTTATGGCTCTGTGGGACATTAAAGTTTTATGGGGAATCATGTGGAGAGTCCTCAGAGCGGAGCGGCGGACGGTTCTGGGGACTTTTATTTACTGGAGTTATTGACGGCAGAAGAAGCTCCAACGGTCTCTGAACGTGACGGGTCTGAAGCCCCGAAATCACCGCTTCATGTGCGGTGTCGTCGTCCTGCAGACGACTCTGGTGGACTGTAGTGGACTGTAGCGGACTGTACTGGACTGTAGTGGACTGTAGTGGACTGTACTGGACTGTAGTGGACTGTAGTGGACTCTAGTGGACTGTAGTGGACTGTAGTGGACCGTAGTGGACTGTAGTGGACTGTAGTGGACCGTAGTGGATTGTAGTGGACCGTAGTGGACTGTAGTGGACTGTAGTGGACTCTAGTGGACTGTAGTGGACTGTAGTGGACTGTAGTGGACTGTAGTGGACTGTAGTGGACTGTAGTGGACTGTAGTGGACCGTAGTGGACTGTAGTGGACTGTAGTGGACCGTAGTGGATTGTAGTGGACCGTAGTGGACTGTAGTGGACTGTAGTGGACTCTAGTGGACTGTAGTGGACTGTAGTGGACTGTAGTGGACTCTAGTGGACTGTAGTGGACTGTAGTGGACTGTAGTGGACTGCAGTGGACCGTGGAATGATTGTCTGTATTGTAACATCTACTGTTTTCATATTCCCAACGGTACCACATTACATTTTAAATTTCATTTTTCCTCTCCAAAGCTTTCAATATCTTACTTTGGGGGAGCCGTTCATACATTCATACATTCATACATTCATACATTCATACATTCATACATTCATACATTCATACACAGCAGAGGACCGTTATAGATGTCTGATTGGTCTCAATCGTATACGTTTATCTTAATGGCTATGTATGAATAAACTAAACTTGAAACTCGCAACTTGAAACTTGTGGTGGACTGTAGTGGCGCATTGGGCTTGGGCACCGCCCATTAGGGCAACTTCCTCATGCGCTTGGGCAACGCCCGCTTGGGTAACGCCCGCTTGGGTAACGCCCTCTTGCGCTTGGGCAACGCCCGCTTGGGTAACGCCTTCATGCGCTTGGGCAACGCCCGCTTGGCTAACACCCGCTTGAGCTTGGGCACCGCCCACTAGGGCAATGCCCTCATGTGCTTGGCTAACGCACGCTTAGCTAACGCCCGCTTGCGCTTGGGCACTGCCCACTAGGGCACCAACCGCTTGCGCAATACCTCCTTGGGCATCGCCCGCTTGGGTAACACTCGCTTGTGCTTGGGCAACACTTGATTGGGTGACGCCCTCTTGGGCAACGCCCGCTTGCTCTTGGGCATTGCCCACTAGGGTACCGCCCGCTTGGGTAACGCCCTCTTGGGCACCAACTGTTTGCGCAATGCCTTCTTGGGCAACGCCCGCTTAGGTAACGCCCACTTGGGTAACACCCTATTGGGCACCACCCACATGCGCAAAGCCCTCTTGCGCTTGGGTAACACTCGCGTGGGTAACGCCCTCTTGGGCAACGCCCTCTTGCGCTTGGGCAACACTCGTTTGGGAAACACCCTCTTGGGCAACGCCCGCTTGCGCTTGGGCAACACTCGCGTGGGTAACACCCGCTAGGGCAACGCCCTCTTGCGCTTGGGCAACGCCCTCTTGCGCTTGGGCACCGCCTGCTTGGGCAACACTCGCTTGGGAAACACCCTCTTGGGTAACGCCCGCTTGCGCTTGGGCATTGCCCACTAGGGTACCGCCCACTTGGGCAACGCCCTCTTGGGCAACGCCCGCTTGCACAAGGGCAACGCCCTCTTGGGCACCGCTTGCGTGGGTAACACCCGCTAGGGCAACGCCCTCTTGCGCTTGGGCAACACTCGCGTGGGAAACACCCTCTTGGGCACCGCCCTCTTGGGCAACGCCCTCTTGTGCAACGCCCTGCTTGGTAATGCCCGCTTGCGCTTGGGCAACACCCACTTGGGCAACGCCTACTTGCGCTTGGGCAACGCCCGCTTAGGTAACACCCACTTGGGTAACACCCTATTGGGCACCAACCATTTGGGCAACGCCCTCTTGCGCTTGGTCAACACTTGCGTGGGCAACGCCCTCTTGCGCTTGGTCAACACTTGCGTGGGTAACGCCCTCTTGCGCTTGGTCAACACTTGCGTGGGTAACGCCCTCTTGTGCTTGGGCACTGCGCTCTTGGGCACTGCCCACTTGGGCAACACCCGATTAGGTAACGCCCGCTTGGGCAACGCCCGCTTAGGTAACACCCACAGGGACGTGTGAGCTATCGTTGGTTCTGCTGGCCGTGGAGACTCCTCAGAGCTGTCAATCATCCAGGTCCGTCGTCCTTCCTGAGATACGTCCTCAGTCGTGTTCTTTTTTTTTTTTTTTTTTTTTTTTTTTTTTTTTTTAAAGGTTTTTTCGGCACAGACGCCTTTATTTGGAAGTTCAATGACAGGAAACCATGGGAAGGAGAGGGGGACTGACATGCAGCAAAGGGTCCCCGGCCGGGATTCGAAACGGGGTCCACTGCGTATGTGGCATGCGCTCTAACCACTCGACCACCTGCGCGCCGCTCAGTCGTGTTCTTTAATGTTGTGTTTTGTTGGTATGGATGTCACATCCCTTACTGACTGCATTTCTGAAATAAAAACCTGGTTCACCCAAAACTTCCTTAAATTAAACAGTAATAAAACAGAGGTTCTCCTCATTGGCACCAAATCCACCTTATCCAAAACCGACAGTTTTTCTCTCACTATAGACAACTCCACTGTTTCACCCTCCCCCCAAGCTAAGAGCCTGGGTGTCATCCTGGACAGCACACTATCTTTTCAATCTCATCTACGTAACATCAATCGCCTCCGCCCCTCCCTTACCCCCCACACTGCCGCCATCCTTGTTCACAGCCTCGTCACTTCCCGCCTGGACTATTGCAACTCTCTCCTCTTAGGCCTCCCTCACAAATCCCTTCATAAACTCCAACTGGTCCAGAATTCAGCTGCCCGCATCATAACTGGGACCCCCTCCATCCATCACATCACTCCTGTCCTCCAACAGCTCCACTGGCTCCCGGTTCAGTTCCGCATCCAGTTCAAGGTCCTCCTGTTTGCATTCAAGGCCATCCACAACCTTGCCCCCCCATACCTGTCTGATCTCCTCCACGTCCACACTCCCTCCCGAGCTCTAAGATCCTCTTCCTCCCTACAACTGTCTGTCCCCTCCACCGTCTCACCACCATGGGGAGCAGAGCATTCAGCCGCTCTGCTCCTCGTCTCTGGAACTCTCTACCACCCCTACTCAGGAACCTTGACTCATTCACTGACTTAGAGTTTATAGTTTAGAGTTTATTAATTTAGCACAATTAGATGCATAAAGCACTGCGCAAGGAGGGAACGAAGTTCTATAGCGAACTTGTACAAGGTTCCACCCCTGTCAAAAAATTACAACTCAAAACTCATCTGTTCAAGACTGCCTATCTCATCTAACAATTCATCTCTTTTAATGTTCTTACCTCTGCTGTTTTTTTTTAATGCTTTTGATGTTTGTTTTTAAATGTATTCTGCTATTATTTTAACATGTTGTCTACGGCGACCTTGAGCGCCTAGAAAGGCGCCTTAGAAATAAAATTGATTATTATTATATCTCGTCTCCTTTGTCTGCTGGTTTTTCAGTCTGGCATTAATTTGCTGTGGAAATTAGCCTCTGGCTACAACCGTGAATATTTACACGTGTGTCTATTAATATGCACAGTCCCTGCTCAACAAATAAAGTAATTTCATTCATTTCATTTCGTTTCATTCAACCACCCACAGATCAGCAGCAGCATGGTGGTGGAGGAACGTCCTGAACACACACACACGCACGCACGCACGCACGCACGCACGCACGCACGCACGCACGCACGCACGCACGCACGCACGCACGCACGCACGCACGCACGCACGCACGCACGCACGCACGCACGCACGCACGCACGCACGCACGCACGCACACACACACACACACACACACACACAGCTGTGAACCTGATTCCCGGTCGGGGTACCAGGGCTCCGCTGCATCACAACAACAGCAACACGTTCCCGTCTATTCTTTGCAGTTTTCCTCAGAATTTCCCAACATCTCCTCCTCTTCGTCCCCTCCTCCTCTTCTTCATCTCCTCCTCCTTTTCGCAGCAGCCAGATCCACAGATTCCTGCGTCTGCTTCTCTAGAAATTCATCACATGTGTTGTTTCTGGCACACCCGTCCCTGCCTCCCCCACCGTAGCCAGATCTTCCTGGTTCTTCTGCCGCCACATCCTGCATCACTTTTCTCCAGCAGATAATGGGAGGATTCTGCGGCTGAATTCCTCGCAGGAGTAACGACGGCCAGATTTACGGCCGAGCGGCCGCTCGTCGCGCGGTCACGGCTGAACATCCTGGAAACGCTTAAGATAAATGACTGTTGACGGGTCAGAACATTTGTTCTGTTGTCTCAGTGATCACGTCCAGCTTTGGTCCTGAATGATGCAGCAACTTTCACTTCACTTCACTTCACTTCAGTTCAGTTCACTTCAGTTCAGTTCATATTTATTTCGAGCGGTACAACATTTACAACATAAGTGACCTGCGTGCAACAGAAAATTAAGCAAATACGTTTAACAGTAGACGTGCAGGTTCAATATTCAAATGAATTCATTAACACTCGAAAGGGAGTGGGAAGAAGAAAACGTATTTAATCCCAGCCCTGTTTCTCATCAGTAACTTGACAGATTTTTCCAGTTACTTCCAAGATGAACGAGAGTCTTTGGTTTGGAGTGACAGAGAAGTGGAGTTACTTCTCGATATTTCGTTTTTTTCTCGACTTTTTTCTCTACATTTCGACTTTTTTCTCAAAATTTCGACTTTTTCTCAAAATTTCGAAATTCTTTCACAAAATTTGGACTTTTTTGCTAAACATTTTGACTTTTTTCTTGACATTTTGACTTTTTTCTCGACATTTCGACTTTTTCTCAACATTTCGTCTTTTTTCTTGAAATTTTGACTTTTTTCTCGAAATTTGACTTTTTTTCGAGTTTTTTTTTAAACTTCGAGGTTTTTTTTTTTAATTTCGATTTTTTTTTTTAAATTTCGACTTTTTTCTCAACATTTCTAAAAATTTCTGAAAAACGGATATTTCCCCCTCTACGTTTTAAAAAATCCCATCATTTCCAGGAACCTGCATAAATATCTGTTAAGGTGCTATGAGCAGCCAAACCTACAGGGGGCAGTGTAACGAGAAGATAAAGTCATGCTAGCCAATCAGAATCCTGGAAAAAAACATCAACAAATGACACGAGTAACTTCCAGTTACTTCCAAGATGAACCAGAGTCTTTGGTTTGGAGTGACAGAGAAGTGGAGTTACTTTTAAGTGTGACTTTAGAATATAAAACAGGTAAAATACAAGAAAATATTGACGGTTACAAACTAATTGTAACCACAGGTGTCACTCATGACGCTGGTGACGTTTCTGTCTCATAATGTGACGTTCTGAAGCCTAAATGTCCGTTTCTCTCCGTTACAAGCAAACTTGAAGACGGAGGTTTTAAAAATCTACACTTTGGCCGGAGTTTTCAGGAATGATGGTTTTTGGAGACTTTTAGCTTCGTTTTCGTGTAAATGAACGAACAAAACGCATGAAAACACCGTTTTTGATAGGTGGAAACGGGGCCTGAGATGCAGAGCAGGGTTGGGGCTTCTTACCGGTGATTTCTGGACTCAAGGTGACTTGATCTCATGTCGGTAGTTTCCTCTGTTTTCTTCCTCTGAGCCAGGAACGGATCTCCAGCGGGGGATTCTCCACCTTCTTCGACATCAGGAACTAAATCCCGACCAATGAGAACGCGTTAGGAACTTTATTTAAGAACTGAAGAATAACTATGTCACATGAACTGTTGACACCAGCAGAAGGACATTCAGGTCACCTGATCTGATTGAATTAAGACAAAAATGTGGCTGGTGTTGGAGTCTTGGTGGCTCGGACCTCAGTTTCCTCCAAGAGACAACAATCCAACTTCTGGGATTAATCTTTGCAGGAGCCGAGAAAGGTGCAGTTGCTTTAACGGGTCTGGATCCAGACCTGCAGGTCCCTGTTCTCCCTGCAGGGGGTGTAGTTTAGGGTTGTTAATAAACCACACCCTCTGCTTCGGGGTTGTGTGGTTTAGGGTGATTAATAATGGCCAAGAAGTAGTTTAGGGTTGTTAATAAACCGTTAAAGGTTGTTGATAAAACTTTGGGGATGGGGCCAGTTGGCAGGCATTTTGACTTAAAAATGTCCTTAAATCACAGCTTCATGAAATTTGAATATGCTGTATTCCACAGCGAGGCGAGTTTTGAATCATTTGAATCATGTCCCTACGATAACCTGTTGCTTAGCAACAAGCGTACAAAGTCAAATGGAATTTTTTTTTTATTGAAAGTTAAAAATCGCAAAAACGTAAACTGGATGGCCGGTGGGGGAGCGTGGGCGTCCTTCTCTGCTGGTCCTGCCTCCTGGCTTCGGCCTCTGCTCCCCCTCCTTCCCCCCCTACACGATTCATACGCACATAGGAGAAGGGGCGGGGGGTCCGGGTCATGGGGGGCATTGTCCCGCGTGGCCCGGCACTCCCCGCCTCACGGTTTTAACAACACTGTAGACACTGCACATTCAACACTTAATAAATACAATTGACAAGGACACGTAGTTCGGGAGGGGGGGGGGTCGGTGTCAAATCGATACTTGGCCCTCCCCCTCCCTGTTTTTATGGCATTAATCACATGCACTCAACACCAGGGGCGGGAGGGGGTCCCACATCACCCACGTTCCCTCACCGGCCTGGGATAGGTGGGTCGGGATACCCGGGCCTGGCGGGGCTCGCCGTGCAGCCTGGGGTGCCTTCTGGCGGTGCTGGACCCCCCCGGGGAGGGGGAAACGGTGCTGGACCCCCCGGGGAGGGAAACGGTGCTGGAACCCCCCCCCCCGGTGCTTGATTGTGCGTCTGTGTTGGTGAGAATGATTGAAGAAGAAGAAGAAGAAGAAGAAGAAGAAGAAGAAGAAGAAGAAGAAGAAGAAGAAGAAGAAGAAGAAGAAGAAGAAGAAGAAGAAGAAGAAGAAGAAGAAGAAAACCTTTTCTGGATACTAACATATCGCCTGCAGGCTTTACCAGGTCCAGATCCAGACCTGCGGTTCCTCTACAGATCTCGTAGCTTACCTCGGTGAAGACGCAGCCATTTCCGGGCGTTCCAGGAAGAGGAAGTTCCAGGAAGAGGAAGTTCCAGGAAGAGCAATCAGCTGATGAAATGAGCTCCGCTGATAAATTCCCAGATTAGAACCTCAGACCCAAAAAGACTTGAAGCCGATTTACTGCGGCAGGAAAGGAGTTTCCTCCTATAGGTCCATGACCTCACTGACGTCATTACTGACGTCATCACTTCCTGTCCCTCACGCCATCGGCTCTCCTCATCTAATTGGTTCTTTGATCAGTGCACAGTTTGACAGATTATGTTGATAACGTTTGGGAAACAAATCACGGTGATTGATTCCTTCTGGAAATATTACACCGTATCAGCAGTAATTGTTTCCATCAGCATTTACACAAAACCTACTTTATTTCTGGAAAGTACAAAGTTTAGTTTCATAATAATGAGGTTTTGATACTTCCCTGGGAAAGATGTACGTGTTGCCTGTAACTGCTCCAGGGTTTATAAGAACTGGAAACATATTCATGTATACGATGGTCCAGGGTTGTGGACGGGACTGCAGTCCGGCCAGGACGTGGTTTTTGAAAGTTCCCTGTAACGTGTTCTTGTTCTTGTTCTTGTTCTTGTTCGTGCTGCTCTCAGATCTGTTTCTGGAGGAAAAACCGTCATCACAGAAGAGGAAATGAGCTTTTCCACGGACCCTGGTTCGACCCCGGACCATCACAGAACCTGGACTCTAGACGGCTGTTAAACGTCTGGAGGATCCTTCTCATCCCTGGTCTGGATCACATGGTGCCCATTTTCTTTCCCCCTTTTCTTTTTTTCTCTCAAAGATCTTGAACACAGATTGGGAACATAGGCCAGAGTGTCATCTGCATATAAACTGTATTAACACAAAACGAGTGGAAGCGTGTTGGATTAAAGAAGCAGAGGTCCTCACGCAGAGCCTTGTGGTACTCCTCTTTTTTATTTTTTATTTTTTTAATTTAACCTTTATTTAACCAGGTAATAGCCCGTTGGGATCATTGATCTTCCACAAGGGCGACCTGGACAAGAAGCAGCAGCACGTCAAAATAATAAAATCACAAGGTTAAAAGACAGAATACAAAACAATAACAGAGGAACAAAGTAGCAGTAAAATGATAAAACCACGTCTTATAAAGTGCAGATGCAAGAGGTCCCAGCCAGTTAACATCATCACATCAATCATATAAAGATGTTTAGGAAGACAGAACTACCATCAGGTTTTAATTTTAATTTTTTAATTTTATTTTTTATTTCATTCAAAAAAATAAAACAAACAATTCAATACAAATACAAATACAAATGTTCATAAATTGTGAATGAAAAGGGAGCAGAAAGATTTTTTTTTTAAAAACAACTAAGTAAATAAAAAAAAAAATTAAAAAAAAAATAACCGCCCTCTATGAGTATGTCAATCAAACTTAACTAACATATTTCATTATATTTCCTTAACATACAGGCTTTAATTGTTCTTTTGAATGTAATGTTTGATTTGGATTCTTTGTTTTCTTTATTCAGATTGTTCCATAAACTGATTCTTTCACAGAAACACAACGTTCCATCAATTTAGTCCTGAATCTTGTTTTTTTTTAATCTCTGTTCCTTTTAAGTTATACTTGCTTTCTCTTTTTTCAAATCTTTTCTGAATGTTGATTGGTGAAGTTTTCTTATGAGCTTTAAACATAATTTGCAGAATACTATAGTCTACTAATTCATGAAATTTCAACAATTGTAACTGAAGGAATAATGGATTCGTTGGATCTCTATATCGTTTTCTACTGATTTATTCTTATGGCTCTTTTTTGCAAAATTAAAATTGACTGAATAAATGTTTTACACGTACAGAGACATTAATGCTTTCATGCTCTAGTCCTTCAGGATCGAACCAAAGTCATCAAAGATATCAGGTCCGTCAGTTTAAAGTCTTTCTGAAAGGAGTTCCAAGCAAAGGGGGAATTTAAAAGTTATTTTTCCAGATCAGTGCAACACGTGGAACAATGAAGTGCAAAGCATCATGGGAGCGCAGGCCGTAATAGCTTTGGCTTCTATAGTGATATGAACATAGGTGAGCAGGGACCAATCCCAGAAGGGTTTTATAAAGAATCAACCAATGCAAACGTCTGCGTACAGATAAAGATGGCCAAGCGGATTTGGCATTTCTTCCCTCCTAAAGGGGAGTTTTTCTAACCACTGTTTGGCTTAAGGTTTTTCTCCCACTATGGGAGTTTTTACCTGCCATTGTTTATGTAATAACTGCTGTAATAACTGCACGCAGCTCCTGAGGCTCCGGCCTGCAAACATGCACAAAAGAGAAAAATGGGGGGCCAGCAGAAGAAACTACAGGAACGATGGACAAAAATGATAGCTATGAGATATTTATAATAAATTAAAATGGAAATGGAGAAGAGAGGAAGGGAAGAGGAGAAGAGAAGAAGAGTGAGAGGCACCGCCCAGCGGATCATGTCGGTGCCCCCCTGCAGCATAGGCCTATAGCAGCATATCTACCACCAAGCTATATTTGAGACTAACTATTATAGTCTTGTTCTATAGCTGCAACTATGACTACTGACTCTAACACACTAGAGTTTACACTACCTAGAGATTTACCAACACCAGCTAGAGGTTTACTAAACACTAACTATAGGCTTTACTAAACAGAAAGGTTTTAAGTTTAGTTTTAAAGGTGGAGGTGGTGTCAGCCTCCTTAACCCAGATTTTTCGTTTTTTCGTGCGTTTTTTCGTGCGTTTTCTCGTACGTTTTTTCATACTTTTTTTCGTGCGTTTTTTCGTGGGTTTTTCCGTACGTTTTTTCGTACGTTTTTTCGTGGGTTTTTCTGTACGTTTTTTCATACGTTTTTTCGTAATTTTTTTCGTGGGTTTTTCCGTACGTTTTTTCATGCGTTTTTTTGTACGTTTTTTCGTACGTTTTTTCGTATGTTTTTTCGTACATTCTTTCGTGCGTTTTTTCGTGCGTTTTTTCGTGGGTTTTTTCGTACGTTTTTTCGTACGTTTTTTCGTACGTTTTTTCGTGGGTTTTTTCGTACGTTTTTTCGTACTTTTTTTCGTAAATTTTTTCGTATGTTTTTTCGTACATTTTTCATACGTTTTTTCGTGCATTTTTTTTCGTACGTTTTTTCGTACGTTTTTTCGTACGTTTTTTCGTACGTTTTTTCGTACGTTTTTTCGTACGTTTTGGATCATGTCGGTCCCCCCTGCAGCACAGGCCTATAGCAGCATATCTACCACCAAGCTATATTTGAGACTAACTATTATAGTCTTGTTCTATAGCTGCGACTATGACTACTGACTCTAACACACTAGAGTTTACACTACCTAGAGATTTACCAACACCAGCTAGAGGTTTACTAAACACTAACTATAGGCTTTACTAAACAGAAAGGTTTTAAGTTTAGTTTTAAAGGTGGAGGTGGTGTCAGCCTCCTTAACCCAGATTGGAAGTTGGTTCCAAAGTAATGGTGTCTGATAGCAGAACGCCCGCCCTCCAAATCTACATGTAGATACTCTAGGAACTACGAGTAAACCTGCACCCTGGGAGCGGAGAGCTCTGCCAGGAACATAAGGCTCTATCAGGTCTTGTAAATACTGCGGAGCTAAGCCGTTTTGGGCTTTATATGCAAGTAATAAAATTTTAAATTGGATTCTGAATTTTACAGGTAGCCAATGGAGAGAGATGTTGATGCTGAAAGATGTTAATTAACATAAGCTTTGAACATTGAAGTAATAATTACAAGTATGGTCCTCCAGCAGCATTTCTCTGGTCAGAGTCTGGTCTGGTCTAAAGTGTTTTTTTCTGTCTTTAACATATATAAAGTGTATTTTTTCTGTCTTTAACATATATAAAGTGTTTTATTTCTGTCTTTAACATATATAAAGTGTTTTTTCTGTCTTTAACATATATAAAGTGTTTTTTTTCTGTCTTTAACATATATAAAGTGTTTTTTTCTGTCTTTAACATATATAAAGTGTTTTTTTCTGTCTTTAACATATATAAAGTGTTTTGTTTTCTGTCTTTAACATATATAAAGGTTTTTTTTCTGTCTTTAACATATATAAAGTGTTTTTTTTTCTTGCTTTCAGAGTCTGGTCTGCAGGTCCGAACGGAAACTAAGAGTTTACAGATGTTTGTCTCTGCAGGACAGACTTCTGCGTGAGCAGATTCTGATCAGCTGGTGGTGTTTGTGTTGCAGATGTTGCTGCAGGGGGGAGGATGGGAGGATGGATAGAGGGAGGGAGGGAGGAGGGATGGAGGGATGGAGGGAGGGAGGGAGGGGCCCGGAGGACGGAGCCGGATCCTTCCTCCAGGGCCTCCGGGACTCGGCTGGCAGCAGCAAGAAGGACGGACGGACGGACGGACGTGGAGCTGCATCTGTAAGTTCTGGTGCTCAGATACAGGTGTTGGATTTTAGCTTTGCTTGTAATGTGCATTTTTTGCTCAAGTCACTTTAGATACAATCCATACTGCTTTTAAATCTATTTAGCTGCTATAAATGTTTTATGTTTGTTCCCTTGTTTGATTCTATTGTTTGAATGAATTGTTTTTATGTTTTTTTGCGGTGGAAACGAGCATTTCTGCTAAAACCCGGTGTATTTTTTACACTTCTTCATGTAGTGTTCATTAATATGCAAGTACATTTTCCTTTAAAAAAAAATCTATAAGATAACAGCAGCCAAAAGTATGCAGACTTTCAAAATAAAAGTCACTTTAGGTACAATCCATACTGCTTTTAAATGCTGGTGAATCTATTTTTGCTGCTATTTATGTTTTATGTTTGTTTCCTTGTTTGACTGAATTGTTTTTATGTTTTCTGTGGTGGAAACGAGCATTTCTGCTAAAACCCGGTGTATATTTACACTGCTTCATGTAGTGTTCATTAATATGCATTTGATTTGATTTGATTTGATTTGATTTGAACAATGTAGGACCAAATCCATCTGTCTTTTATTCTCTAGGGTCATTTATGCGTTAAAGCAGGACTTTAAACAACTTCCATGCTTGAAAAGCTGAAAGTAGAATCATATCTCAGGTTATAGTCGCCCGGGTGGTGATGAACATCTGGAATAACTTTAAATGTTCAAACTTGGACTTCAGTACATTTTTCTTTAAAAAAATATATAAGATAACAGCAGACTTTCAAAATAAAAGTACCCAAAGTGTGACCTTTTTTTAATTCTTCAGTAAACAACAGGGAGGTTTAAAGAAGTGAAAATTGACTTAATTCTGAGTTTCTCTGCTGACAGTTTGCATGTTTTGGAGAAAAAAGTTAAACATTTCTGGAATAAAGTTGAAATGTTGAGAAAAAAGGCGAAATTCCGACTTTATTCACGGAATTTCGACTTTATTCTTGAAATTATATTTCAACATTAATCTCGACATTTCGACTTTTTTCTTAATTAATTTATGCGTTAAAGCATTTTAAACTGTGCTCGGGTGGTGATGAACATCTGGAATAACTTTAACTGTTCATACTTAAGACTTATGTACACTTTCCTTTAAAAAGAATCTATAAGATAACAGCAGCCAAAAGTATGCAGACTTTCAAAATAAAAGTACCCAAAGTGTGACCTTTTTTAATTCTTCAGTAAAACAACAGTGAGGCTTGAAAGAAGTGAAAAAGGACTTAATTCTGAGTTTCTCTGCTGACAGTTTGCATGTGCAGGTTGGGGTTTGGGGGGTTAGGGGGGTTTTTTGAGGGGGGTCCTGTCTTTTGTCTGTTCCGGAGACGAGTCTGAAGTTATTTACGCGGTCCGGGTTCATCAGGATTATCTGAGGTGGTAAAAGCCGTCGTCGGTCGGTATTTCAGATGAAGGGGAGACAGTTTAACGGCCCGGAAACATCTGCAGCCGAGTGAAGATCAGAGTCTTTGTTCAGGAACGAGGGGGATATGAGGACGAGGGGGTTGGGGGTAACGAGGATCTGGTCCTGGGTCTGGGTCTGGGTCTGGTTCCCCCCTCAGGTCCTCCAGGGTCTGGACTCGGGGGGGAACCGGAGGAACCAGACGAGGAGCTTGGTCTGGTCCCGGTGTCTCCAGGAATGTTCTGTCATGTGTCAGATCTGATCTGACAGATGACAGAACTCCTCGGTATTCCTGGACCAGCTGGGGGGTAATCTGATTACACTGGAGCCCTGCAGTCTGGACGGAGGGAGGGATGGATGAATGGATGTAGAATTGGATGGAGGGATGAGGGATAGGTGGGTGGGTGGATGGATAGATGTAATAATAATAATAATTAAAGCTGCATGCAGCGATGAACGGGCCCTTGCACGTGCAATTTCCACCAATAAAGGTCAAGGACTCAAAACTAAGTCCGATGACACCACCCATGACTCTTTATATCAAACCATTCAAAAGTTATGACAGAAAGTAGGAACTATCAAATATGGACACATCTGATCAAGGGGGGCGCGCTTTTTGGCGTCTATCGTCACCACGGTAACGCTTTTGAAAGAGAAAAGTAATGCGTGTTGACACATTTTGATGTATAACACACCTGGGTGCACGTTACGGTTCGGGCCGTATTAATTGCCGAAGGAATGGCATAAATTGCTCCAAAATTACGCCATTAATTCATAATGTTCAAAATGGCCGACATCCTGTTGGGTTTGGGCCATGGCGCCAAGAGACTTTTCTTTAAGTTGTGACATGATACAGGTGTGTACCGATTTTCGTGCATGTACGTCAAACCGTATTGTGGGGCTTGAGGCACAAAGTTTTCTAATTGAACATGTACAGCCCGCCACTTGCTATAAATGTACAATCGTTTGTAAACTTGTGCTCCGTACCATGTGACCATGGTGGTGAGTTAAATAAAGGATTATGATGATGGTTTAAACCAGTCCAGGGTCGTGTCGGATCGTCCAACGGCGGCTAATCCATCAATGAGGACGGTAGGGGAGATTGTGTCAAAGGCCGCGCTCAGGTCCTGCGTTGGGCAGGAATGTTCTGTCCATCTTGGGGGGGAATATTGGAATAGTCTTCCTACCACTATTAGAGACAGCACCACTTTACCCTCATTTAAAGCAAAACTTAAAATATGGCTGAAGGAAAACCAAAGGTGTGAACATTACACAACCTTTTCTCTCTCTGTCGTGACCCGTCAATGTGCAATAAGCATTAGCACTTTATAGATCTGACAATTAAAGCACTTTAAGAAGCAATGGGGCGATGTGGAATCTGCATCGGCACTTTACAAACTCTAGCACTTAACACTTTAACTTTACGGTCACCTACTGGTTTATCAATTGCAACTTGTTTTATTGCTTAATGATTTTTATCTATTTTATCTTTTAATGTTGTGTTTTTGTTGGTATGAATGTCATATCTTGTCTCCTTTGTCTGCTGATGTACGATTCTGTGTCTGGCATTAAGTTGTCGCGGGGACAAATGGTGGAAATTATTGGCTACAACCGTGAATATTTACACTTGTGTTCATTAATATGTACAGTCCCTGTCTAACAAATAAAGTGAATTGAATTGAGGAGGAGGAGGATGAGGAAGGTAATGAGTCCAGTGTCGGCAGCCGTGAGGAGGTCGTTGGTGATCTTGACTAGAGCTTTTCCAGTGCTGTGAGACGGACGAAATCCAAATCGGAATAGTTCATAGAGATTATTGAGAGAGAGGTGATTATGAACCTGAGATGCAACAGTTTTTTTCTAGGATTTTGGAGAGGAAGGGAAGATTGGAGATGGATGAAGGTTGTTGAGATAGTTGGGGTCACCAGGCACCAGGTTTCTTGAGAATTGGGGGTTACTATGGCCGATTTGAGAGATAAGAACAATAGCAGAGGTGAGAGAACAGGGTTGGCCAACCAATAAGAGCCACAATTGGTTCCTGTGTTCCTGCAAAGAGCCACATCAACTACCCATAATCCTTCACTCCCTGCTCTTTCTGAGACAAAAATACCTTTAGAAAAGGGAAAGGTGGAATCCTGCGCTCTGATTGGTTGTTAACTGTGGTATAATGATCTGATTGGTTGTTAACTGTGGTATAATGATCTGATTGGTTGTTAACTGTGGTATAATGATCTTATTGGTTGTTAACTGTGGTATAATGAGTTTATACCACGGCCTGTCAGGATGACTTGCATTTTTTCCCTGCCATTTTGAGAGTGGAGTTATTTGCGTCACAAAAGCAAAATCCAACAGGAGCGCTAGCGCCGTATGGTTCAACGGGTTGAGCAGGTTGAGGAACCGGTCTCAGAACCAAAACGGCTCAGATCTGTGGGGTTTACTTTTAAAATACTCAGACGACAAAGAGAAAATCTGTCATCAAGTTTAGACTGGTTGGTGAGATGTGTTTAGCTCCAGCTCCTCCTCATCTGTTCATCTCAACGTTTGTGTCAAACAAAAGCCGGGAACTCTTAAACACATTTAATCCTGTCACTGATGTTGCTACCAGTTACCAGTTTTATCTTCCAAGGATAAACAGTTTTTAGTTCTGATATAAATATCTGACCCGACTCTGGGTTCATCTTCATCCTCAGATAAAACTCTTAGATGTTATTTTAAATGATACCACGGTCTGTGTGAATACTGGATTCTGATTGGCTGGCAGGTGGAAATTGAAATTGAAATCTACACTAGTAGAAAACAAGTTGGGTCAAATTTCCTGATAACTTTAATATCATTACTGGATCAACTGCCAGGTGGTAACCACGGCAACGGAGATTCAGGTGGTAACCACGGCAACGGAGATTCAGGTGGTAACCACGGCAACAGAGATTCAGAGAAGAAGAGCCGGCTACCGCAGGACGGACACATGAGGGATTTTTGTAAATGTATTTTAATTTATTTGGTGAATTTAACCATTTTGATGTCTGGGATGCAGAAGAGGAGACAAAAGAAAATAGCCGAGCGGACTAGAATATCTCCCGTTACTAAGGAAACGGACTAGAATATCCCCCGTTACCAAGGAAACGGAGTTATGGCTTGTTGTTGTGGCTTGTTATAAAACTAATGATTTACACTGAAAACACATTAAAGCATGAATAACTGATTTAATATTTATGTTTTTTGGTAAGTGACCGTGGTATAAGTGACATTAACATAAATATATGGACTTTGTGTCATCCATATATTTATGTTATTTTAATGTACAACTCGTCGGTCATTATCCCTTACTTAACATTATCCCTTACTTAACATTATCCCTTACTTAACATTATCCCTTACTTAACATTATCCCTTACTTAACATTATCCCTTACTTAACATTATCCCTTACTTAACATTATCCCTTACTTAACATTATCCCTTACTTAACATTATCCCTTACTTAACATTATCCCTTACTTAACATAAAGACACGTAGATGAAACTATTACAAAAGTAATCTTTGTCGATTCGTGCGGTGAATCAAACCAATAGGGCTTGGTTGCCAAGTTGCATTCTGGGACGCGGCGGCCATGTTGGCGGCCTCGTGAGTGTAAACAAACAGCAGTGTAGTAGCACCAAGTGAACAGAAGGAACGCAAAAAAAAGATGTTAAAATGGCGTGAAGGAACTGGAATTTACCGGGAACCTTAAACAAGGAAGCCAGGGAGCGAAGAACGACGAAGAGAGAGCACGTCTGTACACACCGGGCCGAAGAGCAGCTAAGCTAGCTTCCAACATGGCGGCTACGCCAGGTGATGACGTCATGACGACCAATCCCTATTTAACAATTCTACACCACAATGTCTGTTCCCAGGTCTTATTTCACACAACTGACTAGTAGTTAATAGTAGTTCATGATTCAGGGGAATATAAATGTGTCATCTGCATAAAGGTTTTCAGAGAACTGATCCAAGCGGAAACAGCGATAATGAAAGAAGAAGCGGGCCGAGAATAAAACCCTGAGGAACTCCACATCTGCTTAGAGTAGATTAGTAGGCAAGGCAAGTTTATTTGTACAGCACAATTCAACACAAGGTCATTCAAAGTACTTTACATCAACATTAAAAGTAGCAAGACACAATTAAACAGTCAATAACAAATAAAATGATAAGAAAGAGGTAAAATAATAGAAAGCAGCAGTTGTTAGTCAGTAAGGGCAGTAGATCCAGTAGGTTCATCTCATTCTTACAATGGTAAGAATTACGTTTCTATACGGTCAAAACGTACAAAGACCTGGTCAAATACAGATTTACTAAAGTAATCTGTAACAATTCCTACGGTGAATTAAATCAATTCTACACCACAACGCTGCGTTCAGGTCTTGGGTTTGAGTCCTGCCCGGTCCAGTGAGACAGTCCCGTCCCGGGAGGAATGTCCTCCGTTTGGAACTTTGGAGACAAGAGTTTATAAGAGTTTATAAACCTCTTGATAATGAAAACTCTTCGTTGGCACACACACACACACACACACACACACACACACACACACACACACACACACACACACACACACACACACACACACACACACACACACACACACACACACCAGGACCAGACCTGGATCAGTGTTTATTTACATCATTCCTCTGCGGTGCATCATAGATCAGCTGTAGGTGTGTGTGTGTGTGTGTGTGTGTGTGTGTGTGTGTGTGTGTGTGTGTGTGTGTGACAGCTACAGCCTTGTTTGGTCAGCGTTTACGTTTCCCGTAGCTCGGGACCAGCAGGACCAGCAGGGATTCAATTCAATTCAATTCAATTTACTTTTGACTTTATTTGTTAAAAAGGGACTGCACATATTAATAAACACAAGTGTAAATATTCACGGTTGTAGCCAGAGGCTACTGTAATTTCCACCATTCGTACCCGCGGCAAATTAATGCCAGACACAGAACTGAAAACCAGCAGACAAAGGAGACGAGATATGACATTTAAACCAACAAAACACAACATTAAAAGATACGACAGAAATATTTATTTATTTTATTTTTATGTTTCTATGTTGGAGGGGTTAAAAAAAAAAAATCTTTTAGTGATACTTGGTACACTACGGTTACTGAATGCAGTGATCTTTCTATTGGTTTTTTTTCTTCTAAATAGTTATGAAGATGTATGTACCATTGTTACTTTGGCTATTGATCTCAATAAAAAAAAAAAAAGATACGACAGAAATAGATAAAAATCATTAAGCAATAAAACATGTTACCATTGATAAACCAGTAATTAAGGGACCATAAAGTTAAAGTGCTAGAGTTGGTAAAGTGCTAATGCATATTGCAGGGATCCGGTCCGCCCCTTCAGAACCAGGACTTGTTCAGGTCCTGGCCGCCCCCCTTCAGAACCAGAACCAGGACCTGTTCAGGTCCTGGCCGCCCCCCTTCAGAACCAGGACTTGTCTGCTGCGGTTCTGCAGGACCAGCTGATCCGGTTCCGGGTTCCGGGTTCTGGGTTCTGGGGAATCCCACAGTATCAGTATTTTCATCCCCAAACAAAAACCAGGAGCTTTGAACTGGTCAGGATGTGGAACCGGAGGAGGATTAGCAGCTAATCAGGCTAACCGCTAGCAGATGAGGGGCATTAATAACATACCAGGATGATAGGAGACAGAGACATCATACCATTTCATCAAAATTTCAACTTTTTTCTCAAAATTTCTGTCACCAGGTGTAGTTCCTACTGTCACACGTCCACGCCCGCACGCACGCATGTACGAAAAAACGCACGCTCGCAAGCAAAATCACACACACGCAAAAACGCATGCCCACACGCACGCACGAAAAAATGCAGGCACGGAAAAAAGCACGCACCCAAAAACGCACGCATACCAGGATGATAGGAGACAGAGACAGAGACAGAGCGTTCGTTCGTGCGTGCATTTTTTCGTGCGTTCGTTCTTTCGTGCGTTTTTGACATTTTGACTTTTTTCTCAAAATTTCAACTTTTTTCTCGACTTTTTTCTCAAAATTTCTGTCACCAGGTGTAGTTCCTGCTGTCACACGTCGACGCCCGCACGCACAAAAAAACCCACGCTCGCAAGCAAAACACACGCACGCACGCACGCAAAAATGCACGGACGCACGCAAAAATGAAAACAGATTACACCTACCAATCTAGACAGATTACTCCAACCGATCAAACCTGCAGCTCAAATATACAAAAAAGAGAAGATTTGAGAAGAATTTTCTCTTTGTTGTTTCAGTATTTTAATCCCCAAACAGAAACCAGGAGCTTTGAACTGGTCAGGATGTGGTACCGGAGGAGGATTAGCAGCTAATCAGGCTAACTGCTAGCAGATGAGGGGCATTATGGGTATTATCTGAGAGAGGTTCTGGTTCCGGCGTGTCCTGGTACTTTGGTCTCATCCCCCCGTATGCAGGTCTAGATCTGGGGGGGGTCACCCTGGATCCCCCGGAAGACTGGAGGTTCTGTTCCTGATCCAGGTCCTGATCCAGGTCCTGGTCCTGATCCAGGTTCTGGTCCAGGTTCTGGTTCTGATCCAGGTCCTGGTCCAGTGCTGGTTTCTTCTGGTTTTACTGAGACCCGTCTGGGAGCTCCAGATGTCTGAAGGTCTGAAGTGTTTCCTGGCAGGTGTCCTGGCGGACCCGGGACCTCTGAGTCAGTAACAGCTGAGCAAGTCCTGTGCCGACCCGCCTAGCCGACCCGTTTATCTGAAGAGCTTTGTGTATAATTAGTGTGCAAAGTTTACGAGAACTTCACAAAGTCTGCTGGCGCTGAGTCAGATTTTTGTGGAGGAGCTGGAATCCATCCTGACGGAGACGAGTCCGGGTCGACCGCAGACCCACTAATAAAATAAAGCTGCTATTACCGACTGTGTTCACAGAGAAATAAAGGTCATTACAAACCTGTGAGTGGAAAGATGTGGTTTATTTAGTCTAGTGTTTCTGGGATTAAAGGGTTGAAATCCCTGTAAACATCAGCATGAAACGCTGAAACGTTGTGCTGAAAAAACGTCTGTATGCAGGAACATCCTGGTGCTGAAATGTTCGGCTGCAGGAACGTCCTGGTGCTGAAATGTTCGGCTGCAGGAACGTCCGGGTGCAGACATTTCTTGCTGCAGGAACATCTGGATGCAGGAACGTCTGGGTGAAGGAACGTCTGGATGCAGGAACGTTTGGATGCAGGAACGTGTGGATGCAGGAACGTTTGGATGCAGGAACGTTTGGATGCAGGAATGTTTGGATGCAGGAACGTTTGGATGCAGGAATGTGTGGATGCAGGAACGTTTGGATGCAGGAACGTGTGGATGCAGGAACGTGTGGATGCAGGAACATCAGGATGCAGGAACGTTTGGATGCAGGAACGTCCGGGTGCAGACATTTCTTGCTGCAGGAACATCTGGATGCAGGAACGTCTGGGTGAAGGAACGTCTGGATGCAGGAACGTTTGGATGCAGGAACGTGTGGATGCAGGAACGTTTGGATGCAGGAATGTGTGGATGCAGGAACGTTTGGATGCAGGAACGTGTGGATGCAGGAACGTGTGGATGCAGGAACATCAGGATGCAGGAACGTTTGGATGCAGGAACGTCCGGGTGCAGAAACGTCCAGCTGCTCGCGTTTGCGTCTCGCTGTTTTGAACCTCGGCTCTGATTTAGCTGTTGACGTTCACGACTTCCTGCGTTTTGTCTTCCAGGATCGTGGGAGTCCAGCTGTCGACCCGCTGAAGTGCTGCTGAGCCGGACGTGGAACCCGCGGCAGGTAAGGGGGCGGGGCCACTGCTTTCTCCTCCCACCTCCCAGCCAGTCTCGGTGCTCTGCCGTTGCCGTAGCAACGCCTGCACGTCTGCCGTGGCCCTCAGGAGCCCACGTGCGAGCAGCCGTGCTCCTTCTCAGGCCTTTTAAGTACATTAATCTGGTCCACTCCTGCGGAGGATGTTCCGTAATGAGGCTCTTCCTGCGGATAATTGTGATGTTTTCCCTGCTGGCTGCTCCTCGTTTTCTGCTGTTTCAGCCTCCACGATCACGTCTGGATCAGGAGGACGAGCTGACGGGAAGCTGCACGGCGACACGCCGGGAGTAAAACCATTCAGGGGGACGTGCCGCATAACTCCATGAGTTATGAAGCCCGTCGGAGCCGCGGTCTAATTCATAAGTTGTTGTTCCGTCCCCCGGGATCTAAGTCACGACACCAGACTAAACAAATCAGACATGGTTCCTCCCTCCTTATCACGCAGACCAGACACCGGCTCCTCCAGTCTCTACATTTTATCCTTCTTTACTTCAAACTTGGAGGGTAGAGGACCTGCAGGTCTGGATCTGGACCCTAGTGGTCTGTAGAGGACCTGCAGGTCTGGATCTGGACCCTAGTGGTCTGTAGAGGACCTGCAGGTCTGGATCTGGACCCTAGTGGTCTGTAGAGGACCTGCAGGTCTGGCCGTCTTTAGATTTATTTAGTTCTGCACCTGAAATGTTACCGAAACTCCAATAAAATTTTCTGTTCACATCACGTCTGTGATTCCAGCTGGTGGTGAAGACGGTTGTTTTTACGCGGGAGGATAATTAGATAAATGTTTAAAACAACACACTGAACTCGTTAGAGTTGACAGTTTAATCATTTGGGCAAACAAGAGATTTTTTTCTTCAGGTCAAGAGAAATAAATGTCAGTTAGATCTCGACTACGGTTAAAGCATCGTGTTTATATCTCTGTCGGCACATTGGTCGTTGTTTGAGCAGCAGCTGGTCCAGGTCCAGGACCCGGTTTCTGCGGTGAGCAGGACCAGCGCTGGGCTTTGGACCAGGACCAGGTCCTGGGTGGTTGGAACTCTAACAGACTGTCAAACATTTCCACTTTAGTTAACGATCTAGCTGTAACTGTATCCATGAACAGTAGTTCTGTTTTAAACACTGCAAGGATAAATACATCCGTCAGCCGGACGTCCCGGTCCCTGGTGGTCCTGGTCCCTGGTAGTCCTGGTCCCTGCTAGTCCTGGTAGTCCTGGTCCCTGGTAGTCCTGGTCCCTGCTAGTCCTGGTAGTCCTGGTCCCTGCTAGTCCCAGTCCCTGGTAGTCCTGGTCCCTGCTAGTCCCAGTCCCTGGTAGTCCTGGTCCCTGCTAGTCCCAGTCCCTGGTAGTCCTGGTCCCTGCAAGTCCTCCCCTTGCAACTCCTCCCCTTGCAAGTCCTCCCCCTGCAAGTCCTCCCCCTGCAAGTCCTCCCCTTGCAAGTCCTCCCCTTGCAAGTCCTCCCCTTGCAAGTCCTCCCCCTGCAAGTCCTCCCCCCGTTAGTCCTCCCCCTGCAAGTCCTCCCCCTGCAAGTCATCCCCCTGCAAGTCCTCCCCCTGCAAGTCATCCCCCTGCAAGTCCTCCCCCTGCAAGTCCTCCCCTTGCAAGTCCTCCCCTTGCAAGTCCTCCCCCTGCAAGTCCTCCCCCTGCAAGTCCTCCCCTTGCAAGTCCTCCCCTTGAAAGTCCTCCCCTTGCAAGTCCTCCCCCTGCAAGTCCTCCCCCTGCAAGTCCTCCCATTGCAAGTCCTCTCCCTGCAAGTCCTCCCCTTGCAAGTCCTCCCCCTGCAAGTCCTGCCCCCGTTAGTCCTCCCCCTGCAAGTCCTCCCCTTGCAAGTCCTCCCCCTGCAAGTCCTCCCCCCGTTAGTCCGCCCCCCTGCAAGTCCTCCCCCTGCAAGTCCTCCCCCCCGTTAGTCCTCCCCCTGCAAGTCCTCCCCCTGCAAGTCCTCCCCCCGTTAGTCCATCCCCTGCAAGTCCTTTCCCTGTTAGCATTACTGACCATGCTTAATGCAGCCACACAACATCTTATGCACCCTAAAGGATATGTTTGGGTCCTATAGATCCCTATTCATAGGGATTCACGGCTGCTGATCTCAAGGTTCATCCCAGCCTAATTTGGTGGTTTAGGGACTTCCTTTCCTGTCGCCCACCAAAGGTTTGTGCCAGGGCAAACACATCAGTACTGTCCCCTGTGTTATTCTCACTTTTTACTAATTAATTCATGATCAACGAGCAATGTTTTAAACTAATTAAGTATGCAGATGATATGGCCCTGGTTGCCCTGTTTCTTACATCAGATCCATATGGCGTAGATGCCTATCTTGCTCACACTGTGGCACTTGAAGGATGGTGTCACACTAGCCAGCTGGAAATTAATGTAGGCAAGACAAAGGAAATAATCATGTTTAAACTAAACATTATTACACTGCCAGTCTCTCTGGACGGCCAACTAATAGAAACTGTGGAGAACTGGATGAGCTTCTCTGGAAACACAGAGTATATTTACAAGATATATACGTTCCCAGTGACTCTATTTACTCAGAAAGCTGAACAGCTTTAGTGTTAGTCAGCAGGTACTAGAACTTGTGTATAAAACCATGATTGAGAGTGTCCTGACATTTCACATTTCTGCCTGGTTTGGTTCCCTAAACTGTAAATTCTTGAACAAACTGTCTAGGATTGTGTCAATGGCTAGCAGAATCATCGGCAAGCCCCAAAAGGCTTTGTGCCTACAGTACAAGGAGAGGGTAAGGAGGAAAGGCGTGGCCTAATGGCTCAACAGCGCCCCCTAGAAAACTTTGTGCCTCAAGCCCCACAATACGGGTTGACGTACATGCACGAAAATCGGTACACACCTGTATCATGGCACAACTTAAAGAAAAGTCTCTTGGTGCCATGGCCCAAACCCAACAGGAAGTCGGCGAGGGCCCGTTCATTGCCGCTTGCAGCTTTAATTATTATTATTATTATTATTATTAGTCCATCACCTGCAAGTCCTTCCCTGTTAGTCCTTCTCATGTTGGTCCCTCCCCCGTTAGTCCACGAAAACCAGAGCGTGGACCCGTAACAGATTAACGGACTGGTTTTTACCGTCGGAACCGGAGGGGAGACGGTCCCAGTGAACCCAGAATTGTCATGGTTTGGTTTTCTAGGACCCAAGTGCAGGAGACAGAGGGAGGCTGGAGGCAGGAGTTCTCAAAAAACAAAAGGTTTTAATCCAAAAGGGCAAAAGCAAAGCGCTGCGGAGCAGGATAAATACAAAAAACAGGAACAGGAAAAAGCGACGAGGAGACATGGAGGAAGAACCAGTACGGACCGACAGGGAACCAAGGAATGACAAGACAAGATATACTGAAGGGATAACGAGACATGACGAGACACAGGTGCAGACACAATCAGGGCAGATGGGACACAGGCGGGGCAAGACAGAAACTGAAAGTTACAAACTGGGGGGGAAGTGTCAAACACTGACAAGAATCTTCTTTGTGCCTGAAATCAATCCACGTTTCTTAGATTGTGTGAAGTTTGTCTGAGCTGCAGAGTGAAGGGTCATTAGCTTTTATGTTAACAGTCATTTCAGATCAGACTTAAAGCGTGAAGTGAATTTATTCCCCCAGATCTAAATTCTTGCTTTGATCCAGCTGGTCTCGCCCCCCCAAACCCCCCTCAAACCTGGACCGGCTCTCAGCTGACCCACTCCAGGCCTTTCCTGTTTGTGACATACCTTCACCGGCATTGTGATGTCATCGTGTTTGAACTCCGTTCCTGCCTGCACATGTATAGCAAACATCAGTAAACACATCTGTTTGCACTAAGTTTACGAACTCCAGCTCATATATGATGTTTAATTGCGGTTGATGGCAGGACTGCAGGTCTTGGTGGGGGTTTGTTGGGGGGTTCGCGGGGGTGTTGAGGCCCCGAACCCATGAAACCATGAAACCAGAGACGAGGCTGTTTCCTATCAGCGCTGCTCCGCACATATGGCTCCATACGATCAGTGTTTAGATAAAGTACAGCGCAAACATCTGCCTTTCAAACACGGCAATCTGTAACCCTCCTGGGAGGGACCGTATCCACGTAACCGAGGGGGGTGGGGGGGTCCGGCCTGGGAGGGAACCGTAGGGGTAACCGAGGGGGGGGGTCGGCCTGGGTGTCCTCGCTGTACGAACAGAGCGTTATGACAAGCAGCTGAGGTTGATGAGGGCTCCAACAAGAATGTATTTTCTTTTTCCCAGAGCTGGTGAACACATGTTAGTGTTTTAAAGGGGCGGTATAGATCCAGAAAACTGGTCCTGGTTCAGTTTCTGGAGGTTATTGGGTCCCGTGTCTGTGTTGGACGCTGGTCCTCCTCGTTCACAAGGGACTGACTGGACGTCAGATACCTGGACCACCCGGGTTCTGCTACGTCTTGATGGTTACCGGCACGCCGACGGCACCAGAGATGGAGAAGGTGTTGCTCTGTTGACGGACGACCTGGAGGAGACACCACCTGGGCAGGAACTGGGGAACCAACTAACCTCGACCCCGGGTAACCACCTGGTCTTTGTAGGGTTTACCTGGTCTTTGTAGGGTTAACTTGGTCTTTGTAGGGTTAACTTGGTCTTTGTAGGGTTAACTTGGTCTTTGTAGTAGAGCCTGCGAGGGAATGTTTTCTTCATCCCGCTCTCGCTGCATTTCTGACCATTACCACCCGCAACAGGTGCCTTACACTTCCGCCCGCAAAACTCTGAGAATTTAGACACAATAATAGAGATGCTTTGATTTAGTTTCTTCTCCCGTCACACAAGAGAAATGTCCAGACAAATCTATATGATTTAATGTTAACATGATCATTGTGGAGCTTGATGGATGATTGACAGTTCATAGGTCACCTAACTGAAAGTTAGATGCATCATTGTCATCATCACAATTCAATTCAATTCAATTTTCAATTCAATTCAATTCAATTCAATTCAATTCAATTCAATTCAATTCAATTCAATTCAATTTTATTTATATAGCGTCTAATACAACAGATGTTGTCTCTAGACGCTTTCCAGAGATCCAGAACATGAACATAAACATAAACATAAACCCCCGAGCAGTTATTATATAAACAATGGCAGGTAAAAACTCCCCTAGTGGGAGAAAAACCTTAAGCCAAACAGTGGCAAGAAAAACTCCCCTTTAGGAGGAAGAAACCTGGACCAGGACCTGGATCATAAGGGGGGACCCTCCTGCCGAGACTGGTGGGTCAGGGACGGCAACAGCACACAGCAGACATCCACATAGGCAGGTGGAAGCAGCAACGGGATGACCGGGGATGGGGGGGGGGGGGGGGGAACACAGGCCAGCACGCAGCTCCCGAGGCTCCGGCCTGCAAACATGCACAAAAGAGAAGAGGGCCGGCACAAGAAACTACAGGAACGATGGACAAAAATGATGGCTATGAGATATTTATAATAAATAAAAATGGAAATTGAGAAGAGAGGAAGGGAAGAGGAGAGGAGAAGAAGGGTGAGAGGCACCGCCCAGTGGATCATGTCGGTGCCCCCTGCAGCATAGGCCTATAGCAGCATATCTACCACCAAGCTATATTTGAGACTAACTATTATAGTCTTGTTCTATAGCTGCAACTATGACTACTGACTCTAACACACTAGAGTTTACACTACCTATAGACAGGGGTCCTGGTTTCTCCCCCGTGGTTGTGTAGACACCACTGCTCCATTGGCTGTTGGTCATGTTTTCATTGTTTTCATTGTTTTGCTCGTTAAAGGAGCTTTGTGAGTTTCTGTAACCGCTGAATGTTTTGAGGACGGGGAATCCCGCCGTAGCTGCTCGGCGTGAGCCTGAACCGAGACCTTGAACCCTCGGAGAATCCTGCAGCGATGAAAAGCTGCAGCGATGAAAAGCTGCAGCGATGAAAAGCTGCCGATGTCACGGCTGCGTCTGACGCTCCGTGAGACCGAGCCGTCTGTTTCCATTTAAGTCTCTTCGCGTTTCCACTCCGAGTTTCAAGGAAAAGTCTCTGCTGCTGCTTTTCCTCAGAAACTCTTCCAGCTGTCAGAACGCCACGTTCTCGTGTAGAAAAATGATTTAAAATCACACACTTTGTTTTCACTTCTTTGCATTAACAGTTGTTGTGTCTCCTTTTAATCGCCGGGGGAAAAGTCTAAACAGACGGCACATAGGTGAGAAGTGTTCAGGGTTAACTTGGTCTTTGTAGGGTTAAGGAGGTCCTGGTTGGAGCTCCAGGTGAGAAGTAGGAGTGAAACCTCCCTATCCTAAAACTGTTCCCTGTATCCAATCATGTTGGTCCTGGTTTTTGTCCTGGTGGCTTTTCCACTTTATTAAGCTTTAAATCTGGTCCAGTATCAGTGTCTCCCTGCGGCAGGTAAATCAACCCCCTGAAGGCTAAAGCAGGGGGGGCTTGGGTCGTTGGGGGCATCTATCTATCTATCGTTGGTTGGTTGGTTGGTTGGTTGGTTGGTTGGTTGGTTGGTTGGTTGGTTCATTCGTTGGTTGGTTCGTTGGTTAATTCGTTTCTTGGTTGGTTTGTTGGTTCATTGGTTCGTTGGTTTATTTATTTATTTATTTATTTATTTATTTATTTATTTTGTGCATGGTGGTCAATCTACACACCGATGACTGAAAAGGAGCAGGATGAAGACAAGTCTTATTTTACCTGCCCCTTATTAAATACCAAAACAAAAAGAACAGTCAATGTAACCAATATTTACAAAAATATACACTTAAATCGAACCAACCACATATATTAATAATACTGCTTAAGTCCCAGTCTATTCATGATCATATAACTTAAATATTTTATCTTTATACATTTTTTTGAACCTAAATAAATTTGTGCATTCCTTTAAATCATTCTGTAGAGAGTTCCACAGTTTTACTCCCACAACCGATATACACATCTGCTCGAGAGTGGTCCTTGCATGCTGATGTTTGAAATTATATTTCCTTCTATGTTCTATATCTTCTGGATTTGAAAAAACAAACAACTGCTGTAGATTACTTGGTAATACTTTTCTTTTTGCCCTATGCATATGGTTCGTTGGTTTGTTGCTTGGTTGGGTGATTGGTTTGTTGATTCTTTCGTTGGTTGTTGTTGTGGATTTGGATACAGGAAGAAGAAGCGGAAATGACGGAAATTGCATCATGACGTTCTCCGTGCGTCGCTGGTTTGATCCAGATAAATGATTAACCCTGTTACCATGGATACAGGGATAACCCTGTTAGCTCACGCATGGAAACACAATATTCCCAATGTTTCAGTTACTGGAATATTGGTGATCTGCAGAAAGTTCAAGTTCTTTATTTG
The DNA here is from genome assembly GCF_033807715.1 of Cololabis saira. NCBI lineage: Eukaryota > Metazoa > Chordata > Actinopteri > Beloniformes > Belonidae > Cololabis > Cololabis saira. The sequence continues at coordinate 54,782,699 of NC_084589.1, read as the reverse complement.
CAAATAAACGCGTTCATTTGAACTCATCAGTGACGGTGAGGGAGATGCTCGGCTGTGACTGGTGGTCCAGGTGGGTTTGTTCTGGATCCTGGACCCGGTCCAGACCTCCGTCAGCACCAGAAGGTTCTCTAAACCCTCTTCCAGGCCCGTTCTGGCCCCCGGCCCCGGTCCAGACCTTCGTCAGCACCTTGAATCCTCCTCCAGGGCCGTTCTCCAGGCTCCTAGGAACCATCTGGGCTGTTCTGGCCCCGGTTTCAGCCCCGGGTCCAGCCCCGGATCCAGCCCCGGTTCCAGCCCCGGTTCCAGCCCCGGTTTCAGCCCCGGTTCCAGCCCCGGGTTCAGCCCCGGTTCCAGCCCCGGGTCCAGCCCCGGTTTCAGCCCCGGTTCCAGCCCCGGTTTCAGCCCCGGTTCCAGCCCCGGTTCCAGCCCCGGTTTCAGCCCCGGTTCCAGCCCCGGTTCCAGCCCCGGTTTCAGCCCCGGGTCCAGCCCCGGGTCCAGCCCCGGTTCCAGCTCGGAGCTCTAAACATGGAGGCCCTTCATCATCTCCGCTGCTGCTACATCAAACGGAGCTGCAGAGACGCAGCTCTTGACTAAATAAAGGCAGGAAGTTCATGTAAATACAGTTGATGGATCCGTAATGCAGAGAGCTGGTTCTAATCAGCGGCGCAGCTGAGCCTGCAGTGATTAACCCTCCTCCCCCCCTAACCCTCCCTTCCCTTCCCAAACCTCCCAAACCCCTCCAGGCGCTGGCGGGTGATGAAGAGCAGCCTCAAACATGCCTGTGGAGGCGGAGAGGCCGAGACACATTCTTATACGCTCACACAGCTGCGATTAGCGGCCACAAAAGAACTGTTTAAAGGTCCTTCTTTATTCAATTTACTCTCTAGGAATGAATCGAATTATGAAAACAATGTTTCAAAGCCGGGCCAAAACCAGCTCTCTTGTGGCAGTTTTCCACTAGAACCTACTCATCTCAACTCGGCCCGGTTTCTTTTCCACTACAATCATCAGCCAGAGCAGAGTGTTGTCCATGAACGAGTTCAAATGAACGCGTTCATTTCTGTGAGCATATTTGCAAATAAAGAACGTGAACTTGTTCATTCTGCAGATCAGGAACTGGAATCTGAACCGTTTCAGTTTCAGCTTCAGTGTTTAGGTCCAATTATTACGGAATACATTTCACCACCAATAATTGGACCAGTGGAGAGAGAGACGTTGCAGACGCAGCGTCCGCGAGACGTCACATAATGATCCTGATCTTTATCTGCAGGAATTTTACACATCGTCCCCCAAAGAGTCCGACGGTAGAAATCTGACCTTTCTGTGACAATGATGTCTGAGAAAAGTGATCAGGAAAGAGCAAGAAGACCCAACAGCCCCGAACGAATGGAGGAACAAGCGAACGAACGAACGAACGAACGAACGAACGAACGAATAAAGGAACGAACAAACGAAGGAACGAATAAAGGAACGAATGAACGATTCGATTATCCATCTCATTTCAAAGGAGAAGTGTGAGTCCTGTATTCCTGTTGTTGAGCCCAAGATGCCAGTTTTGCAGAGATTTGGAACCTTTTGTGTAGGAATTCAAATATAATCTCGTGTATATCGTTCCACCAGTCCTTAAGCATTGGGCACGTCCACAGTATATGTAATATAGAGGCAGCACTTCCATCGCACCTCCCGCAGGAAACTGGTATTAACTTCCATTTATAGAGTTGTTGTGGTGTTCGATGCCTTCTACGTATTATCTTCAGCTGAATAAATCTGCTGGCCGTTTCTTTGTACGTTGTGTTAATGTTATTCAAACGTGACTTCCAATCCCTAAGAGATACATCCATAGCTCGGTCTCTTTCCCAGCGTTGCTTGAACTTGGACAAGGAACATAATTGTTCCTGTAGTCGATCACATGGGCCTATCTTAGGAGTTATAACTCTACCTGAAGTCGAGCCGATCAGCAGCTCTTCAATCGGGCTTCCCGCGGGTGAGGTAAGCGGGATTCCCAACCATTTAAATAAAGCACTTTGCGTTTGACTATATCTCCAGAATGTATTACCTGGTAATTAGGGCCCGAGCACTGACAGTGTGAAGGTTCCTCGTTTTTCTTCCGACGAAAGGAGGGCCTTTTTTCCCCCTAAACGTGCCCCAAAAGTCACCAAATTTTTCACCAAGCCAGTCCTGGTGAAAAATGTGATATTTAATGGTTTGCATGAATGGGCGTGGCCTAATGGCTCAACAGCGCCCCCTAGAAAACTTTGTGCTTCAAGCCCCACAATACGGTTTGACGTACATGCACGAAAATCGGTACACACCTGTATCATGTCACAACTTAAAGAAAAGTCTCTTGGTGCCATGGCCCAAACCCAACAGGAAGTTGGCCATTTTGAACATTTTGAATTAATTGTGTAATTTTGGCGCAATATATGCCATTCCTTCAGCAGTTAATACAGTCAGCAGTTAATACAGCCCGAACCGTAACGTGCACCCAGATGTGTTATACATCAAAATGTGCGTCTCCATCCTGCGACTACACGCATTAGTTTTCTCAGTCAAAAGCGTTACCGTGGTGACGCTAGACGCCAATAAGCGCCCACCCTTCATCTGATTGGTCCATATTTGATAGTTCCTACTTTCTGCAGTAACTTTTGAATGGTTTGACATAAAGAGTCATGGTGGCGTCATCGGACTCAGTTTTGAGTCCTTGATCTTTATTGGTGAAAATTGCACGTGCGAGGGCCCGTTCATCGCTGCTTGCAGCTTTAATTTATATTTATCCACGAGTTGGTTAAAACTAAAAAGGTGCTTTGGTTTCATCATCAAATAAATGTAAAATGTAGATTATTCCAGCTTTTTTTTGCCAAATCTTCCAATGAAGCGTTCTGCCTCCAATCAGAATCTGGTTATTATTCCATAAAGGAGCATGAGGGGATTTAAACAAGTCCAGATGGCTCTGTGTGTTTGTGCCACAATAATTTAGTGTTTGTGATGATAGCATGGCAGCTAGTAATGGAAGCTTTATAATAAATAACTCAGACCAGTTTCTATTTGGAACCCACTACGTTTATCTCTTGTCTTAATATTTGGAAATCCAGCTCTTACATATTTCATATTAATAGCCCAGCAGTGCCGTCTAAAGTTGGGAGGAGAAAATCCTCCTCTTTTTGTATGAGTTTGTCATTTCTTTTTGCTTAAGCGATGATGCGAGTTTCCCCAAAGAAAATCCAAAATAAGTGAGTCAAGATCTCTAAAATAGAGATACATAGAATACATTAATACATGCACACATGCACACACATAGCCACACATATACACACAAATATACACACACATGCACACACATAGCCACACAGACATACACACACACACACACACACACACACACACACACACACACACACACACACACACACACACACACACACACACATAGCCACACAGACATATACACACACACACACACACACACACACACACACACACACACACACACACACACACACACACACACACACACACACACACACACATACAGCCACTCAGACATATACACACACACCCACACACACACATAGCCACACAGACATGTACATACACACACACGTATACACACACACACACACACACACACACACACATAGCCACACATACATATACATACACACTTCTTTATGGCAGTCTTTAACTGGTCTTTGTATCGCTTTTTTGGGCCTCCTGCCAAACGACGTCCATGATGGAGCTGGCCATAGAGCACCTTACGTGGAAGGCGCTCTTCTGGCATTCGTATGACGTGGCCTAGCCAGCGGAGTTGGTGCTGCGTGACTGTAGCCTCCACACTGATGCAGTTGGTCTTGCAGAGTATCTCGGTGTGGGGGACTCTGTCCTTCCAGGATATCCCCAGGATGCATTGTAAGCACCTGATGTGGAAAGCCTCAAGCATCCTGAGGTGGCGGCTATACAGGGTCCACGCTTCACAGGTGTAGAGCAGGGTTGTCAAGACAACAGCCAGATAAACTTGATATCTGGCTCTATCTTTATCAACACAGACATGTACACACACACACACACACACACACACACACACACACACACACACACACATACACACACACACACACACACACACACACACACACACACACACACACACACACACACACACACACACACACACACACACACACACACACATACACACACGCACACACACACATAGACAAACACACTGGCTTGTTCACCTGCATGCTTGCTCTGTAGTTTTTGGGGTTAGTTAGCGGTAGCTTAGCCTAGCCTAGCCTAGCTTGGCTCAGACTGTGTTCGGATCTCGAGATTTGTGTCGATTGCTGTTCGTGTTTTGGTCGGCTCCGTGTCGGTTCTGTGTTTTGTTTGTGGTTTTTTGTTGCAGATTTCCAGTGCTTGACGTGAGGCCTCCATGTGTTCCTGCTTCCTGGATTGGCAGTGGATGTCGTCACCCCCCCCCCCCCAAAAAAAACAAAAAAAACTCACTGGGTTTGCATGTGTATATTTATGTATGTGTATGGGTATATATGTATATATATTAAATATAGCAATAATGCACATATATATGCCTTAAGTTTTTACCAGCATGGTATCAACCATTAATATGTGCAGACAAGCTGAAAAAAAAAAGGAACCCCACAATAGTGGAAAAGCGCCAAACTGGGCCGAGTAGGTACTAGTGGAAAAGAACCGAGTCAGGCTGGTGGAAAAGAGCCATTGGTTTCTGTCCCAAGCAGGTCTGGATCTGGACTTTGGTGGTCGTTCATTTCATTTATTGATTCCAGACATTGTCAAATTGTTGTATAACAACGAATATATGAATCTATTTCAACTGAATGTACTTAATAAATCCATAAATATTTGGATATTCCTCTGTATCCAGATGTGTGGTCCTGCAGAGATCTGTGCAGCTCGTGGAGGCCGAGGCGGAGATTAATGGCTCTTTACTTCTGTTTATTTAAGAGATTAACATCTGGCGACCCGTACGTGTAAACTCCTGCGTCCAAATAAGAACAGATGTGTTGGGAAGTGGGGAGCCCTGATGTTTCCACTGCTGAGTGAAGTTTCCAGCTCCTCCTCTTCATCACGAGGACGAGGAGGAGCCGGAGCTCGGGGAGGATTCTCCCTCCGGCCGGTCCCGCCGGGTCGGGATGTGGCCGGACGGCGTCTGCCGCCGCAGATCTCCAGGAAATGGAACCGGCTAGCCGGTAAACGCGGCCAGATGCTGCAGCTGAGCCGCTCTGATCCCCAGATACTGAATATTCATCACAGTCCTCGCAGCAGGAAGTGCTGGGTTCCCGTCGTTTCTGTCCCTCAAGGCTAAAGCCGGGGGACTGGGGTCGTTTGGGGCATCTATCTATCTATTGTTCGTTCGTTTGTTCGTTTGTTCGTTTGTTCGTTTGTTCGTTTGTTCGTTTGTTCCTTCGTTCGTTCCTTCGTTCGTTCCTTCGTTCGTTCCTTCGTTTGTTCGTTCCTTTGTTCGTTTGTTCGTTCCTTCGTTCGTTCCTTCGTTCCTTTGTCCATTCGTTCATTTGTCCATTCGTTCATCTATCTATCTATCGATCGATCGATCGATCGATCGATCGATCGATCGACCGATCGATCGATCGATCGATCGTTCGTTCGTTCGTTCGTTCGTTCGTTCGTTCGTTCGTTCGTTCGTTCGTTCGTTCGTTCGTTCGTTCGTTCGTTCGTTCGTTCGTTCGTTCGTTCGTTCGTTCGTTCGTTCGTTTGTTCCTTTGTTTGTTCCTTTGTTCATTCCTTTGTTCCTTTGTTTGTTTGTTCCTTCGTTTGTTCCTTCGTTCGTTCGTTAGTTTGTTCCTTTGTTTGTTCCTTTGTTCATTCCTTTGTTCCTTTGTTTGTTTGTTTGTTCGTTCGTTCGTTCGTTCGTTCGTTCGTTCCTTTGTCCATTCGTTCATCTATCTATCTATCTATCTATCTATCTATCGATCTATCGATCTATCGATCTATCGATCTATCGATCGTTCGTTCGTTCGTTCGTTCGTTCGTTCGTTCGTTCGTTCGTTCGTTCGTTCGTTCGTTCGTTCGTTCGTTCGTTCGTTCGTTCGTTCGTTCGTTCGTTCGTTCGTTCGTTCGTTCGTTCGTTCGTTCGTTCGTTCGTTCGTTCGTTCGTTCGTTCGTTCGTTCGTTCGTTCGTTCGTTCGTTCGTTAGTTTGTTCCTTTGTTTGTTCCTTCCTTCCTTCCTTCCTTCCTTCCTTCCTTCCTTCCTTCCTTCCTTCCTTCCTTCCTTCCTTCCTTCCTTCCTTCCTTCCTTCCTTCCTTCCTTCCTCCCTTCATTTGGGTCTGTTGGATCTTCTCTCTCTTTCCTGATCACTTTGATTGATCATCAAGGACTTGCAGATATTTCCTCCCACTGGACGGAGCTTTAACTCCACATGACGAGCTCAGACTAGTTTTCTCAGGTGGATCATTTGAACAGAAAGGTCAGATTTTTACCGTCGGACTCTTTGGGAGACGATGTGTAATATTCCTGCAGATAAAGATCTGGCTGCAGAGATCTGGTGCCGGCGAGGCTCCGCGTTAATCCGGATCAGGACATAATGAGAGTTCATTAACAACATTTCCGTCGTCTCCCTAGTCTAGTTGTTGTTTGTGTCTTTGTTTGATGAATTTAAACCAGAGCCGACTCTTGTGGGCAGAACTAAGGACCCGTCTCTGGATTTAGGAGGCTCGGTTAGAGCCGGGCGTTGATGAACCGATCATCAGAAGATGTCTAGACCTCCGTGAAAGCAGATGTTTTATTGGTTGGTTGGACTCCAGTGTGTGTTAAAACAGTGCCAAGAGGGAACGACATCAGCAGTGGTCCTAGAGAAGCAACAATTAACACATATCAATCTGGAAAAGGTTATTAAACCATCTCTGAACAAGTTTTGGTTCAATCTTCTAAAGTGAGAAGGCGTAGACGTTCTGAAGAGTCAGGACATCCATGACCAAAGTGACGACCAAAATAACGACCAAGTTGACAACCAAGTTGACGACCAAGCATCACAGTTTCAGAATAAAGCCTTAAAAACGACTCTACAAGGTTCGTCTGTCTGAATGAAACAGCGGTGCAGACACTTCCAGCCGGCTACGGAGACCCCAGATGTTTTATTGGTTGATTGGACTCCAGTGTATGTTAAAACAATGCCAAGAGGGAACGACATCAGCAGTGGTCCTAGAGACACAAACAGCAACCAGTCCAGCTCTCTGAGACTGAATCAGGACTAGACTACTGGATTATCTGTCCCTGAAACTGTGGAGTGAGTACTGGTATGTGGGTGTAACATATCTCCACTTGACAGGGAGGGGTTTGGGGTACGATTCCCTCGTAGTCGTCTCCTCAGTCTAGTTGGTTGTTTTTAGGGAGGGGGGTCTCCTCCCCCACCCGGGTCCTCCCCCCCCCGGGTCCTTCCCCGCCCGGGTCTTCCCCACCCGGGTCCTTCCCCACCCGGGTCCTTCCCCGCCCGGGTCCTTCCCCGCCCTTTACCGGCACCGATCCTGACACTGATGGAGTGATGCACGAGGGGTTAATCATTCCCTCCTGTTCCAGCGATGCGTTGGGCCGCCCGTTGCCGTGGTTACGCTCCTAACGTCCCCTCGGGGGAGACGAGTTTCAGGGAAGAGACTCCTAATTGAGGTTACTGTACTCCACGACCCAAAAACCGCCCAATTAAACTGTCTCAGCCCTGAAATGTGTTTAAATGTGCTGAAATGTGTTGAGACATCCAGAGAGTCGGCTCGGTGCGTGAACCGGGCCGGTGGAACATCTGGCAGCGCGGCGCTCCAACAATCCCACCATGTGTGAGCGCTCAAGCCCGGGACATTTTCATATTCATGCTGGAGACGCACGGGATGGACTTTTATTTGAGAAATAAAAGGTTTGATTTGTTCCAGAAGTTCTCAGGTTTCAGCATCAGATCTGGATCAAGTAAAGATTTACGTCCACACCCACGAGTCTCGGGAAGGTGATGATGGAGCTCTGGTCTCCAGCTGGTGACATCAGTACCGACATCAGTACCCCCCCCCCCCCCCCCCCCCCCGCAAAGAGCGCTAACAAAGTTACTTTGAAGAATCTCTAAATACTGACCGTTATTTTGAGATGACGACCAAGATAACTACCAAGGTGACGACTAAGTTGACGACCGAGGTAACGACTAAGGTGACAACTGACAAATGACAGTAGTACTACAACTAAGGCTGTGTCCCAATTGAACCCCTCGCCCTCGTTTTCTTCACTAACCCTAACTTTTGCGCGTTCCCGTGAAGGTAGTGGTGTCCCAATTCCTCTTTTCACCAAGGGGGAGGGGGCATAACGAGGGCTAGGGGCTGAGAATAGCCCCTTCACATCGAGGGATTTCAGATGCTGACTTCGCGAGCGAGGGGCTATGAAAATTTCCCAGAATGCTTTTCGTCGTCATTTGCGGACTGAATAAAAAAAAAAACATGGCGGACATTTCTTATTTTTTTGTGAATAAAATCAATATTTTGAGTTAGTTTCTGCATAAAAATGCGTTTTGATTACATTTCTAGTGACAAACCTATATTTTACTTTCATAATATTCACTCAGTGAATGTACATAATCCCTTTTTTGTCCGTTGTTCGCGAAGATCGCGCTGGAATAAAGGCTGTTAGGTTACACCGTAGGCTACGTAAGCTACGCCGTAGGCTACGTAACCTACGCCGTAGGCTCTGCGTCGATTTAACGCGGAACCATAAATCAGCTCCGCAGCCGGCAGACAGAAATCTCGAAATTTCGGAGCAAATTTCTTAACAGGCGTAGCTACAACTATTAGATTTCATCTATTAAACTAACATCTTCCTAAATGATTTATTTCAGCCAGCGTAATTCTCCACAGAGCTGCAGGTTTCTCTCCCGGGACGACGGCGCAGGTTGACTCGGCGGACACGTCTGTTCTCGGGCTGTGAGCTGCTGCTGCTGCTGCTGCTGCTGCTGCTGCTGCTGCTGCTGCTGCTGCTGCTGCTGCTGTTACCATGGTAACAGCTGCAGCTGCTGCTGTTACCATGGTAACAGCAGCAGCTGCTGCTGCTGCTGCTCCGAGCCGGTGGCTCTTCTCATCTCCGAAAACGTCGAGTCAAATTTCTTAACAGGCGTTACTTGGATAAACTGAGCCCCGGTTGCGGATCTTAAGGTTACCTTTATGCCTGAAAAAACATTAAAACTTAATAAAGTGCCATATTAACAGAGCTACAGCTGAAATTAAAACAGCTTTTGGCTCTCTGCTTCCTGATCAGGGTAGGGATGAAAACGTGGGGGGGTAGGAGAAATGGGACAGGCACCTGGGCCAAGTGCCCTAGAATCTCCCCCTTCTTTTTTAGGGGGTAGGGAAGAAAAGAAGGGCGAATGAAGGGGAATTGGGATTGAGCCAAAGCCTTAAAAATGATGCTACAAGGTTTGATGATGTGTTTCATTCAAGTTTGATTCCTTCGTCAGTCTCAATGAAACAGTGGTCGTAGTATTTCCCTCTCTTGCTTGGGTCGGTGTGTACAGAGATGGAGTAAAGAGACAACATCTGTTATATTAGACGCTATATAAATAAATAAATAAAGCTGGTGCCCACCTTTATGGAACTGTTACAGAACGTCGGAATGGAAGCGCCTAAAGACGGGTCAGGTATTTTCCTCCAGACCTCAACCGGAGCAGGATGAAGGTTTTACTGAGGAGACAGTTTGAGGTCAGGAGTTTCTCTGAAGTTTCTCTGAAGCATCAGCTGCTCTAACTCGTTGTGCCGCTCCGAGGGCGTGACTGTCGCGGTTTAGAAGAGTTTTGAAGTTTTCTTTTATGTTTAGAACTGAGACGTTGCCCGCTGTGCCGGTCCAGATGCTCGGCAGATTTACAGTCGTCTGTGTGTCTGTGTTGCAGGAAGAAGTTCCAGCATGGAGGGGGGGCGGAGCCTGCTGCTCTGCCTCGTCACGGCGGCGTGTTTCTACGGCAACGCCGCCCAGAGGACAGGTGGGTGTCGCCGTCGGCTCGGCTTCCCGAGCTTCCCCTCACCGCCACCGCAATAACGCCATGCAAACCGTCACGGCGCTCACGCAAACCGTCACGGCGCTCACGCAAACCGTCACGGCGCTCACGCAAACCGTCACGGCGCTCACGCTTCAGCACCAACGCTTTAACGTTCACTCCGGTCCGGACCAGAGACCACCAGGGTCGCCCTCCCGGCATGGACACGGTTTTTACTAAATAAAACCTCTGTTTTACTAGATAAAACTTCAGTTTTACTAAATAAAACCTGTTTTAATAAATAAAACCCTGGTTTTACGGGCCGTTTTAGTGGGAATTTGTCGTTTTAATGGGAACTAGTGCTTTTAGACGCAAGGGGTCGTTTTAGTTTGCTCAGTTTCCTCACGCTTCTCCATCCAGCAATCACGCCATGCTTTTCTGAATCACAGCAAGAACCCTCACCTCCACCTGTAGAACCATCACCTGTAGAACCATCACCTCCACCTGTAGAACCATCACCTCCACCTGTAGAACCCTCACCTCCACCTGTAGAACCATCACCTCCACCTGTAGAACCATCACCTCCACCTGTAGAACCATCACCTCCACCTGTAGAACCATCACCTCCACCTGTAGAACCCTCACCTCCACCTGTAGAACCATCACCTCCACCTGTAGAACCCTCACCTCCACCTGTAGCCCCGCCGCTCTTCCACCCGGCTGCTTGACCTCCTCACAACCACCTCTGCTTGGAAAGAAGAGTTTCTTTTCTCCTAGAAACCTGTGAACCTCCTCCATGAACCTCCACCCCCCTCCCAGTTTGCACCCAGAAAGCCGTGGCCGACATCGTCTTCCTGGTGGACGGCTCCTGGAGCATCGGCAACGAGAACTTTGAGCAGATCCGCCAGTTCCTGCACACGCTGGTCAACTCGTTCGACATCGGGCCGGACCGCGTCCAGATCGGCCTGGTGCAGTACAGCAACAGCCCGCGCACCGAGTTCCTGCTGCGCGAGTACGAGACCAAGCAGCACATCCTGGACTACATCACGGAGCTGGACTACATGGGCGGCGGGACGCTGACGGGGCAGGGCCTGGACTTCCTGCTGAAGAACCACTTCACCGAGGCGGCCGGCAGCCGCCAAGGCAAGAGGGTTCCGCAGATCGCCGTGGTGATCACGGACGGGAAGTCGCAGGACAACGTGGAGGCCAACGCTGAGCGGCTGAAGAGGAAGGGCATCAGCCTGTACGCCATCGGCATCAAGGACGCCGACGAGGACCAGCTAAAGGAGATCGCCAGCCAGCCGCACGGCCAGCACGTCTACAGCGTGTCCGACTTCGCCGCCCTGCAGGGAATCTCGCAGAGCATCGTCCAGACGCTGTGCAGAACCGTGGAGGAGGCCAAGAGGAACATCCTGAAGCTGTCTCAAGGTAACGGTGGTCCGATTCCTGCAGCCCTGCAGTCAGGTGGTGGTGGTGGGATCTGAACGATGGAGGAGGCCGATAGAAACATCCTGAAGCTGACACAAGGTAACGGTGGTCCGATCCCAGGTGGTGGTGGGATCTGAACGATGGAGGAGAATCCCCCGGTTTCATGTCACGTTGTCCTGAACAGCCAATGAGTCAGGAAAGTGTTTACTCTCATGACGGTTCCTTTAAACACTTCACAGATTTATTGCTGTTATGTCCAAAAAACCCCAAATGAATCAATTATATTTCATGTTTTTTCACTGAATTTGTTATTTTACAACCTTTTCTATTAATTTCCAACCTGCAACACATTCCTGAAGAGATCAGGGCAGTAACGGTCGGTGGGCCGGTGTTTTTGCCCCATGCATACGGTGGTGTTGTCACACTTTTGGTTTTATCATTTCCCAACATTCTCGTGTTCAAAGAATCTCTGAGTTTCAGTATTATTTATTATAACTTTTTCAGTTTTTAGTTATTTCAGTGACGATTTTGGGTTTTTCTTCTGTCAATCGGATACAGTTGCTGATTATGGTTTACAGCTTAAGAAAACTCAAATATCCTATCTCAAAAAATTATAATATTCTGGGAATCTTAACCTTAAACTGTAAACCATAATCAGCAATATTAAAATAATAAAAGGCTTGTAATATTTCAGTTGATTTGTAATGAATTCAGAATGTATGACTTTTTAGTTTTTTTTAAATTGCATTACAGAAAATAAAGAACTTTATCACAATATTCTAATTTTCCGAGACAGTCCTGTAGTTGGAACCTTATTACTGCAGTGCCCAGATCAGCACCAGAAGTCCCGTAAAATCACGTAAAATCACGTAAAATCACGTAAAATCACGTAAAATCACGTTAAAGGCTGATTTATGGTTCTGCGTTACACCAACGCAGAACATACGGTGTAGGGCACGCGGCGACGCACACCGTACAGTGTGCGTCGCGTGCCCTACGCCGTACGCCCTTGGATCGTCAAACACACTTGATCTTTCTGAATTCAGCTCGTCTCCTCGTTCTCTGACGTCTCCGTCTCCGTCCTTTGCAGAATGCGCCGTAGCGACCGTGGCCGACATCGTCTTCCTGGTGGACGGCTCTTCCAGCATCGGCATCGAGAACTTCCAGGAAGTCCGGCGTTTCCTCCGCAGCGTCATCTCCGGCCTCGACATCGGCGAGGACAAAGTCCGTATCGGCCTGGCTCAGTACAGCAACGACCCGCACAAGGAGTTCCTGCTCAACGAGCACCTGGACGCCCAGTCGCTGCTGGCCGAGGTCGACCGGTTCCCCTACCGGACCGGCGGCACCGAGACGGGCAAGGCCATGAAATTCCTGTCCAAAGAGTTCTTCACCGCGGCGGCGGGGAGCCGGATCGATCAGCGCGTGCCCCAGATCGCCGTGGTGATCACCGACGGAGACTCCGCGGACGACGTCCTGGCGCCGGCACAGGAGCTGCGCAGCAGGGGCGTCATCGTGTTCGGCATCGGGGTCGGTCAGGCCAACCTGAAGGAGCTGGAGTCCATCGCTAACCGGCCGCCGCAGCGCTTCCTGTTCACCATCGACAGCTACCAGGCCCTGAAGAGGCTGTCGGTCGGCCTGCTGCAGACGGTCTGCGTCTCCATGGAGGACCAGCGGCAAGGTGAGGCCTGGGGGGGGGGGGTACCAGGGGTCTGGGGGGGGTCTGAACTGGACCGGGGCAAGGTGAGGCCTGGGAACGTACCGGAAACTGTACTGGACACGTTTGGACTCACCTGCTCGGTCAGAACCAATGAGGAGGTGTTTCCAAACCGGTGACTGGTACCGTATCTTGTAATTGGAAGCTATAGCGCCCCCCAGCTGCCAGACTGACAGTGTCAGAAGTCATGCAACAGGTGGACGTTTCTACGTAGGGCTGGTGGACGATTGAAATGTCAAGAATCGATTCAATTCCAATTCTTAAGGTTCAGAATCGATTATTGTTGAAGAATAATACAAAGTCCAGTTCAGGAATCCGCTGTGGGATGAGAGATTTTATTCAGCCGGCGGTGAGCAGACCTACACAGACGCAGTGTCTTGGTCGGTGTGCTGACCCAGATTGATTTGGCCACAGGGTTTTTATACAAAGGTTCAATCAACAAAGACAGGAGACAGTCAGGTGTGAACTTTCAGTTTTGGGACTACCCCTGAGTAGTCAGGAAGTCCATATATGGTCCTCGTCTCTGCAGGAGCTGGAAGTCAAAGCCACTCCCACGGTGCCATCTCGGCAGGGATACAAGACGCCAGAACTTGTGTGAGACAATAGGTCACAGACGAAAAGTAATTTACAGTTGGATGTGATCTGTGGCCAAATGTCCCCATCGGGCATTTGGCATGACTGTCACTAAGTTCCAAATCACCCCATGGGGTGCTCTAGTGTTCCAAGTCTGTTTGAGGCAACTTCCAAGGTGTCGTCTCTGCAGGGGGGGTAGGAAGCTGGGTCGGAAGTTGAAGCTACCTCAAAAGGTGTTGAGTCCAGTTCAAAGCCCTGCAGGCGGGGGTATGAGGCTGGGGCAACCTGCAAAGCGTCGTTGTCCCTGCAGGGGGCCACGTGCTGTCAAAATGCTTCATCATTATCAAGTTTTTATTCGATCCGATTCGATTCCGATATTGATTTGGGTTTCCCTTCTTTAAGGGCAGGGCTGGGATTTGACCTTAAATGTAGACTATTTTTGCCACTTTTGAGCAAAATCGCTTCCTCTAATTCTCAAACAAAAAGTCAATTTTTCCATGGCGTATATTTCTTCAACAATGTCGAGCCATTGTCTCAGTCCTGGGGAATCGCTTTTCATCCAGAGTTTTGTCAGGGCCTTCTTAGCAGCAACAGTCAATATTTTGAAGAGGTAGATGTCTCTCTTTCCAATGACTTCAACCCAGTCCCAGATATACAGTCCTTGGGTCTTTAGGTATTCTCAGATTTAGAATTTCCTCCATTGTTTGGATAACATTATGCCAGAATAATTGTATTTTTGAACATGTCCAAAAGGTGAGAATGATTACTACATGATCACACCCTCGCCAACAATTCTGTTGTTTTTGTGTTTCTTTAGTCTTAATATGTGCAGTCAGGCCAGATGACAGTCCTGCCGGGGCCTGGGACAAAATAATCTAAGATGGGCCCCCTGGTCCCGGATCCCTCCTTCTCTTCTCCCTCTCCTTCTCCTCTTCCTCTCCTCTTCCTCTCCCTCTCCTTCTCCTCTTCCTCTCCTCTCCCTCTGCTCTTCAGGTTTTTATACAAGCTAATGGACGTTAGCATTAGAGCTAGCCAGCTAGGTTAAGTTAAAGGTTGGTAAACGTTGTAACTGTTTCTTACCTTGCTCTACGCTGACTTTATTAATTCCAGCTTCACCGTCACCACCTTTTTAAAATATTTGTGTAGAGAATCTCTGAGGCCTCTATTTTCTTCTTCTCTTCTTCTCTTTTCTCTTTTCTGAGCACCGGACTTGTGCTGACCAGACATTTTGACCATTCTAATGGTTGAATTAAATGATAACGTCAACAAACCATTTTAGTGTTGGGGGTTCTTGACCACAAGGACAATTAGGAAGAAAACAAATAACAAGCTTTTATGGAACTCAAATACTACATATTTTTCCACAAATAGGCATATTTTGAAACATTTTGAAAAATGATTCCATAATTTAATGAGAATTAAAAAAAAAATAAAAAAAATGTCTTCAGTTCTGGGCCCCCCCCTACCCTGGGCCCGGGACAACAGACCCGTTTGTCCCCCCCTATCGGCGGCCGTGTGTGGAGTGATAAGTGAATTGCCGCTTTTAACGTTGATGTAAAACCCTTTGAATGAGCTTGTGTTGAATTGTGCTGCACAGATAAACTTGCCTACTTGCCTTTATTGTGACAGCAGAACTGAACGGTTTGCTCCGATTGTCTTCCAGCTCTGCGACAGAGGTTTGCCGACATCTTCTTCCTGGTGGACAGCGGCATCACGCAGGAGAAGTTCCAGCAGGTCCGGAACCTCCTGTTCCGCCTGGTGAACCAGATGGACTTCAGCGCCGGCGGCTACCGCCTGGGCCTGGCCCAGTACGGGGACGACGTCAAGGTGGACTTCCTCCTCAACGAGCACGAGGGCAAAGAGCAGCTCCTGGCCGCCATACGGCGCTTCCGCTACCGCGCGGTCCTGCCGGGGGAGCCGCGCTACCTGGGCGCGGCGCTGCGCTACGCCAGCAGGAACTTCTTCTCCGCGGCGGCGGGCGGCCGGGCGGACCAGGGATTCCGCCAGTTCCTGGTGGTGCTGGGCGGGAAGGACTCGGACGACGGCGTGTACCGCGAGGCGCGGGAGATCAGGAAGGCCGGCGTGACCGTGGTGGGGATGAGTCTGGGCATGTCCATGAACGAGGTGCGACTGGTATCCAGCGCCGGGCAGGACTACGACATCCCCGTCATCACCGCGGCACCGATACTGAAGATGGTGTTTGAAACCGAACAAGGGGGGAGCAACGTGACGCAAGGTAAACACCCTTTTCATTCATATATTCATAATAATAATAATAATAATTAAAGCTGCAGCAGCGATGAACGGGCCCTCGCGTGTGCAATTTTCACCAATAAAGATCAAGTACTCAAAACTAAGTCCAATGACTCCACCATGACTCTTTATGTCAAACCATTCAAAAGTTATAGCAGAAAGTAGGAACTATCAAATATGGACCAATCAGATGAAGGGGGGCGCGCTTTTTGGCGTCTATCGTCACCACGGTAACACTTTTGAAAGAGAAAAGTAATACGTGTCGTCGCTGGATGGAGACGCACATTTTGATGTATTTTGATGAACACACCTGGGTGCACGTTACGGTTCGGGCTGAATTAACGGCCGAAGGAATGGCATAAATTACGCCAAAATGACACAATTCATTCAAAATGTTCAAAATGGCCGACTTCCTGTTGGGTTTGGGCCATGGCTCCAAGAGACTTTTCTTTAAGTTGTGACATGATACAGGTGTGTACCGATTTTCGTGCATGTACGTCAAACCGTATTGTGGGGCTTGAGGCACAAAGTTTTCTAGGGGGCGCTGTTGAGCCGTTAGGCCACGCCCATTAATGCAAACCATTAAATATCACATTTATCACCAGGCCTGGCTTGGTGCAAAATTTGGTGACTTTTGGGGAACGTTTAGGGGGAAAAAAGACCCTCATTTCGTCGGAAGAAAAATGAGGAAAATAAAAACGAGAATGAGAACGAGGATAAAAATTCCTACAGATACAATAGGGGCTTCGCACTGTAAGTGCTCGGGCCCTAATACATTTTATTTAAAGGCGCCTTTCTTGGCACTCAAGGCTACAGAACAGTATTAGGGCCAGGCAGGAGAAAAATAAAAATAATATTTTAGAGGAGGAAGATTTATTTTTTCGAGAAAAAAGTCAAAATGTCGAGAATTGGCCAATGAGGAGAACCTCAGTTTTATTACTGTTGAATTTAAGGAGGTTTTGGGTGAACCAGGTTTTTATTTCAGTAAGGGAGGTGGGCGGGAGAGAGGACGATGTCAAGGTTTGACATTCCCCCCAGCTTTCCGTTTCTGTTTCTCCCGCCTGTGTCCCATCTGCCCTTATTGTCTGCACCTGTGTCTCGTCGTGTCTCGTTATCCCCTGTGTATATCTGGTCTTGTCATTCCCTTGTTCCCTGTCGGACCGTACTGTTTTGTTCCCCATGTTTCCTGCCACGTTTTGCCTTCCCAAGTTTTTTGATCCTTGTTTAGTTTGTTTTTATCCTGCCATGCAGCTATTTTAGTTTGGTCTTTTTGTTAATAAACCCTTTTTTTCCGACTCCTGCCTCCCGCCTCCTGCTCTCCTGCGTTTGGGTCCACACCTTATACCCCCAGACGTGACAGACGAGGGTTCGGTGGTGAGGTAGAGCTGGTTGTCATCAGCGTAGCAGCGAAATGGATGTTGAATTTACGCAAGATTTTGCTGAGGGGAAGGAGGTAGATGATGAAGAGTAGGAGGCCCCAGGACAGAGTAATGTGGCAAAATGTGTTACAAAATGCAACTTTATTACAAAATGAAATAAAAAAGTTATTACATTTTGGATGTTTATTACAAAATGCACCGTTATTACAAAACGCGGCCTGCTGGCCGCGCCGTCACCTCGCCAGTTTGGTCTTTCCTGCAGAAACAGAGCTGCAGGAAACCCCTGTGATAGCATAGAATATAGAATAGAATATCCTTTATTTTCTCCCTCAGTGGGGAAACTTATTTGTTGCAGCACACACATATAGGGGAGGGGTAAAAGGACTGAAAAGTCAGAAATAAAAAAAATATAAAAAATACAAAAGATACGTATAAAATATGTATAAAATATGTATAAACAGGATATGAACAGTATATACAGATAAACAGTGCAGAAAAAAAGCAGGTGGAGTGTGAGGTAGATTGGCAGATATTGCACATCTTAAGTTATTGCACGTATTATTGTCTGTTAGCTACTGAGAGCAGGCATGGTTATAGAGTCTGATGCAGCGGGGAGGAAGGACCTGCGATGCCTCTCGGTGGTGCATCGTGGGTGATGAAGCCGGTCACTGATGGAGCTCTCCAGGGCTCTGACAGTCTCATGAAGGGGTGGGATGTCACTCAGGTTTCTGGGAAAACCCCTGTGATGTCACTCAGGTTTCTGGGGAAACCCCTGTGATGTCACTCAGGTTTCTGAGGAAACCCCTGTGATGTCACTCAGGTTTCTGGGGAAACCCCTGTGATGTCACTCCCAGGTTTCTGGGGAAACCCCTGTGATGTCACTCAGGTTTCTGGGGAAACCCCTGTGATGTCATTCAGGTTTCTGGGGAAACCCCTGTGATGTCACTCCCAGGTTTCTGGGGAAACCCCTGTGATGTCACTCCCAGGTTTCTGGGGAAACCCCTGTGATGTCACTCCCCAGGTTTCTGGGGAAACCCCTGTGATGTCATTCAGGTTTCTGGGGAAACCCCTGTGATGTCACTCCCAGGTTTCTGGGGAAACCCCTGTGATGTCATTCAGGTTTCTGAGGAAACCCCTGTGATGTCACTCAGGTTTCTGGGGAAACCCCTGTGATGTCACTCAGGTTTCTGGGGAAACCCCTGTGATGTCATTCAGGTTTCTGGGGAAACCCCTGTGATGTCACTCCCAGGTTTCTGGGGAAACCCCTGTGATGTCACTCCCAGGTTTCTGGGGAAACCCCTGTGATGTCACTCAGGTTTCTGGGGAAACCCCTGTGATGTCATTCAGGTTTCTGGGGAAACCCCTGTGATGTCACTCCCAGGTTTCTGGGGAAACCCCTGTGATGTCACTCCCAGGTTTCTGGGGAAACCCCTGTGATGTCACTCCCCAGGTTTCTGGGGAAACCCCTGTGATGTCATTCAGGTTTCTGGGGAAACCCCTGTGATGTCACTCCCAGGTTTCTGGGGAAACCCCTGTGATGTCATTCAGGTTTCTGAGGAAACCCCTGTGATGTCACTCAGGTTTCTGGGGAAACCCCTGTGATGTCACTCAGGTTTCTGGGGAAACCCCTGTGATGTCATTCAGGTTTCTGAGGAAACCCCTGTGATGTCACTCCCAGGTTTCTGGGGAAACCCCTGTGATGTCATTCAGGTTTCTGGGGAAACCCCTGTGATGTCACTCCCAGGTTTCTGGGGAAACCCCTGTGATGTCACTCAGGTTTTTGAGGAAACCCCTGTGATGTCACTCAGGTTTTTGAGGAAACCCCTGTGATGTCACTCCCAGGTTTCTGGGGAAACCCCTGTGATGTCACTCCCAGGTTTCTGGGGAAACCCCTGTGATGTCACTCCCCAGGTTTCTGGGGAAACCCCTGTGATGTCATTCAGGTTTCTGGGGAAACCCCTGTGATGTCACTCAGGTTTCTGGGGAAACCCCTGTGATGTCATTCAGGTTTCTGAGGAAACCCCTGTGATGTCACTCCCAGGTTTCTGGGGAAACCCCTGTGATGTCACTCCCAGGTTTCTGGGGAAACCCCTGTGATGTCACTCCCCAGGTTTCTGGGGAAACCCCTGTGATGTCATTCAGGTTTCTGGGGAAACCCCTGTGATGTCACTCAGGTTTCTGGGGAAACCCCTGTGATGTCACTCAGGTTTCTGGGGAAACCCCTGTGATGTCACTCAGGTTTCTGGGGAAACCCCTGTGATGTCACTCAGGTTTCTGGGGAAACCCCTGTGATGTCACTCCCAGGTTTCTGGGGAAACCCCTGTGATGTCACTCAGGTTTCTGGGGAAACCCCTGTGATGTCACTCAGGTTTCTGAGGAAACCCCTGTGATGTCACTCAGGTTTCTGAGAGAGTTTTTGAGGTTTTTGAGGTTTTTGAGGTTTCTTTTACGACCTAACAGCGTGTTGCAGGAACCGGAGGAGAAACATCTGGCCGCTCGGCTGACGTGATTCAGAAATACATAAACAGCTAATTCCCCCGGCGCAGCCAGCCGTCTCAACACCGGCTGATAATTAATCTCTCTGCAGAATCTGGACCCGTGAATAAAGACCTGGAGGAAGAATTAGAGCTGTTCTGAACGGTTCCAGCAGGGGGATTGTTGAGACGCATCTTGTAATAACGGTGCATTTTGTAATAAACTGCCCCATTTTGTAATACATTTTGCGACATTATGCAATAAGTTATTGCATTTTGAGAAGATTGTTATAAAATGCACGTGCAACTTTTTTATTTTCTAGGAAATGTAATAACATAGTGCATTATGTACAGGACTGTCTCAGAAAATTATAATATTGGGATTTTCTGTAATGCAATTATAAAAACAAAAATGTCATCCATTCTGGATTCATTACAAATCAACTGAAATATTGCAAGCCTTTTATTATTTTAATATTGCTGATCATGGCTTACAGCTTAAGAAAACTCAAATATCCTATCTCAAAAAATTAGAATATTCTGGGAATCTTAATCTTAAGCTGTAAACCATAATCAGCAATATTAAAATACTGGAAAAAAACAACAAGTTTCACCTGTTTCAAGTAAATTTTCACTTAAAATAAGTAGAAAAATCAGTGGAACAAGATTTTTTTGCTTGTAATGAGAAGATAAATCTTGTTCCACTGGCAGATTTTTCTACTTATTTCAAGTGAAAATTTACTTGAAACAGGTGAAAATTGTCAAATAACAAGTTATTTTTCTGGTAATGAGTCTCGTTTTAAGTGTAATGAGATTTTTAGACAAAAAATGAGACAATAACTAGAAATAAGACGAATATTCCTGGTAAGATTTTGAGTTTTTGCAGTGAACCTATTATTGTTGTTTGTTTAACAATGAATTTATACAAGAGTGACTTTTGTTTTTTTTATGCAATTTCCCTTAGAACTATGTAGCCCAATAAATCTATGTCTAAAACTACAAATATAACTTGAGTTGCCTATTTGAAGTTTGGAATTATACAGGCCAATAACAAACAAATAAACTATGTTTAGAATTGTTATTACATAATGCACCATGTTATTACATTTTCTAGAGAATAAAAAAGTTGCATTTCGTAATAATCTTCTCAAGTAGAAAACTTGGAGAAGGAAAGCTGCAGCCAAATATAAAAAGAAAACTCCCGCACTTCTTCTTCTCACCGTGCACTCGTTTATTAGGCCAACGTTTGGGTCATGGAACTTTTTCAACTAACTTCTCTACTAGTCCTGGTTTCTTTTTTAGTGGCCTTGGTGAAATGGTGTGTTTGTTCTCTCAGATGTAAAGCGTCTGCTAAACGACAGTAGTAGTAGTTGCTCATGCCGCCATTGTCACGTCTAGGGGGAAGGTGTGGACCCAAACGCAGGAGAGCAGGAGGCGGGAGGCAGGAGTCGGCAAAAAACAGGATTTATTTAACAAAAAGAGCAAAACGTGTCAGGAAACATGGGGAAGAAAACAGTACGGACCGACAGAGAACAAGGCAATGACAAGACCAGATATACTCAGGGGATAACGAGACATGACGAGACACAGGTGCAGACAATCAGGGCAGGTGGGACACAGGCGGGAGAAACAGAAACTGAAAGCTGGGGGGAATGTCAAACCCTGACAGCCATCAAATGGTTAAACATCTTTCCGCTGATCAAATGCACTCATGATCATTCGGTCTCTTTGACGCAGCAACTGGTTGGGACTGTGGGACGTACGTTGAATAACCGGAGACGAGTCTTTGTGTCCTTCCTTCCACATGTCTGACTGATTCATTCAATGCAATTCAATTTTATTTGGTAAGGAGGGACAGTGCACATCATTATGCATTTTACAAAATAAAAGCAAATGCACCAAATGTAGCCTATTGGCTAATTCCCATTGGCAGCCCCCCCCCCCCGGCTAGAATATAAAAACAAGCAAGTTTAAGAGTAATACAATGTTCATAAAAAAAAAAAAATACAATAGTACAATAATATAACCAATATCACGATGACACAACCAACCACATAACACATTTCATAGTATTTTTACATTTATAGTTTATAAGTTACTGTTACTGTTGAGAAAAAAGTCGAAATTTTGAGAAAAAGTCGAAATTTTGAGAAAGAATTCGAGAAAAGTCGAAATTTTGAGAAAAAAGTCAAACTTTTGAGAAAAAGTCGAAATTTTGAGAAAAAACTCGAGAAAAAAGTCGAAATTTTGAGAAAAAACTTAAAATTTCTAGAAAAAAGACAAAATTTTGAAAAAAAAAAGTCGAGAAAAGTAAAGTGCAAGTGTCTATGTAAAGTGTCACAGCTATAAAGTGCAGAGTAGAGGTATAAAGTACGTGGTGCATGGGGTTATGGACTTAAGAAAAAAAATAATAAAACAACAACAACAAGGGGTATTGTAGATGGAATGGGGTTGCAGTAATGGGATTCATGGTTGATTCTCCGGTTCCTTCCACAGACTGCAAAGCTGCCAAACTGGCCGACATCGTGTTCGTGGTGGACGAGTCCGGCAGCATCGGCGTGGCGAACTTCCAGCTGGTCCGGACCTTCCTGCACTCCATCGTGAGCGGGCTGGAGGTGGGGCCGACCCGGGTCCGGGTGGGCATCGTGATGTACAGCAGCGTCCCGACGGCGCAGGTCTACCTGAACACCTTCACCCGCAAGGACGAGCTGCTGAACTTCATCAAGATCCTGCCGTACCGCGGCGGCCAGACCTACACGGGGGCCGCGCTCAAGTTCACCCGCGAGCAGCTGTTCGCCAAGGAGCGCGGCTGCCGCCGGGACAAGAACGTCCAGCAGGTGGCGGTGGTGATCACCGACGGGGAGTCCCAGGACAACGTGACCAACGAGGCGGCCGCGCTGCGCCGCGCCGGCGTCAGCGTCTACGCGCTGGGGGTGCAGAACGCCAACCAGGCGGAGCTGGTCCAGATCGCCTCCCACCCGCCCAGGAGACACGTGTTCGTCGTGAACAGCTTCGCCGAGCTGAAGTCGGTGGAGCAGAGTCTGAAGGACACCATGTGCACCAACATCATCCGCCAGGCGGTGTCGGTCAGCACCCGCAGGACCGGCATCAAGCAAGGTCTGCACAGCCCGCTGCTAACATACCTTTTTTTCTCTTTTGTGTATGTTTGCGGGCCAGAGCTTCAGGAGCTGCATGCTAACCTGCAGCCCCCCCTCTGATCATCCCACTGCTATATGCTTGCTGACATCCTGCCCCACCCTAGACTCCCTAGACCTCTAGAGTCCCCAGACTCCCTAGACTCCTTAGACTCTCTAGACTCCCTAGACGCCCCCCCTTTTTCTCTTTTGTGTATGTTTGCAGCAAGGCCGTAGGTTTGGTCTCAACATTGGTAGGGACGATATATCAGCATAACATGCATGTTCACTTTTAGCTGGGGACGGGACATTAATAAGACCAAACACATAGGCTAAATGATCAATGCAAAATAAATCTGTATTGACTTATACTAACTTTCATGTGTATTAGTTCACCTGATACACGGTTCCATTCAAACCTTTGTTTTCAAAAACTACTAAAGAAACATTTTGAAAACTTTTTTGATTTTATTAGCAATTTAAATTGCAATATTTGATCATAACTTAAATTATATTAACATACACAATAAATGTATTAAGTGTACTTAATTACTAATTAATAATCACGTAACTGTCCAGAATGCAAAAACTAAACATTTGTCTTAAGACCACTCAACATTGTATGTCTAAATAAATAAATTAAATATAACTGAAAAAAACAAAAATAAATAAAAATGGAACCTTCCTTCAGGTTAAACACTACTGCTTTTGTCCACAAGCACAGCCAAACTCAACAAAAAATGAACATTCAGCTAGTGAAAAGGGGTAAATGTAAGTCTGAACACAATGAAAATAATTCACTTAAAGGTAGGGTCAATTCTATCCTTACAACATTTGGGAAGACAATCTAAATTACCTTTATATCTGAACTCATTATATAATGCAAATAAGGTTGCTTAAAAGTTGGTGGGGACAATTTGAGCCTCCTGAAAAGTTGGTAGTGTTATGTCCCTACCGTCCCTATGCAAACCTACGCCCTTGGTTTGCAGGCCAGAGCTTCAGGAGCTGCATGCTAACCTGCAGCCCCCACTCTGATCATCCCACTGCTATATGCTTGCTGACATTCTGACCTGCAGCCTTTTTACCTGTTATTGATTATGTAATAATTGCTCGGGGTTTATGTTAATGTTCTGGGTCTCTGGAAAGATCCTAGAAACAACTTCTGTTGTAATAGACGCTATATAAATAAAACTGAATTGAAATGAATTGAAACAGGAGTGTTTAACACTTTAACACGTGGTTAACGTTAAGGGTTAACGTGTGTTGTTTTCGTTCCCTGTGCAGGATGCCGGCAAACGGACGAAGCCGACATCTTCTTCCTCATCGACCACTCGGGGAGCATCTACCCCACCGACTTCAAGGACATGAAGAACTTCATCAACGAGTTTCTCGACACTTTCCGCATCGGGCCGCAACACGTCCGCATCGGAGTGGCCAAGTACGCCGACGCGCCCAACCTGGAGTTCGATCTGACGGCCCACTCGGACGGGGCGTCGGTGCGGCGAGCCGTGGAGGAGATCCGGCAGGTGGGCGGGGGGACGGAGACCGGCCGGGCGCTGGCCTTCATGGGGCCGTACTTCCAGAGGGCACAGATCACGCGGGGCGAGCAGGTCCCGGAGTACCTGGTGGTGATCACCGACGGAAAGTCCTCCGACGACGTCACGGGCGCGGCGGCGCAGCTGAGGGCGCAGGGCATCACCGTCTACGCCATCGGGGTGAAGAACGCCGACAAGGACGAGCTGAACGCCATCTCCGGCAACCGCAAGAGGACCTTCTTCGTCAACAACTTCGACGCGCTGAAACCCATCAAGGACGAGATCATCACGGACATCTGCTCTGCCGAAGGTGAGGGACGGTGCAGGGGAAGGTGCTGGTCTGCAGGATTCTGGGGGGGGGGCAAGGAACCATGGAGGTCATGGTGCTGGTCTGCAGGATTCTGGGGGGGTTCGGGGTGGCCGGACCTTCGGTGGTCGACCCTTTGAAGGGTCGTCCCTTCAATGGTCGTTCCTTCAACGGCCGAAGGGACGGCCACCGAAGGGTCGACCGTTGAAGGGTCGACATTTGAAGGGACGGCCACCGAAGGTTCGACCGTTGAAGGGTCAACCGTTGAAGGGTCGACCGTTGAAGGGTCGACATTTGAAGGGTCGACATTTGAAGGGTCGACCGTTGAAGGGTCGACCGTTGAAGGGTCGACATTTGAAGGGTCGACATTTGAAGGGTCGACCGTTGAAGGGTCGACATTTGAAGGGTCGACCGTTGAAGGGTCGACCCTTCAAAGGTCGACCCTTCGGCGTTCGTAGGTTCAGTTTAGTTTCAGGTCAGGAGTTACAATCTGTTACAAATGACTGACCCCTGATCCGCTTAACTACCGGATTATCATAGGCTTTTAGTCCAGACCGCCTGAACCGCTAACAAGTTGGTGCTGCCAAATAGTTTGTGCTGCTAACTAGTTGGTGCTAGGGCTGCAACGAATTACTATTTTAATAGTCGACTAGTCACCGACTATTGAAACGATTAGTCGACTAATCAGATAATTAGTCTTTTTTTTTTATTTAGTATGAGGTTGCTTTAATTATGTGGCAAATGATAATAAACACCAGAAAGATGGTACTACCAGCCCACATCAACAAAACTCTGAGAATTCATGCCCGCACAATAATAGAGATGTATTGATTTAGTGTCTTCTTTCGTCCTGCAAGAGAAAAGTCCAGACAAATCTATTTGATTTAATGTTAACATGATCATTGTGGAGCTTAATGGATAATTGACAGTTCATAGGCACCTGACTAAAGGTTAGATGTAAATCCATCATTGTCATCATCGCACAGGGAGAGAATGTTGCTGACCGACTGCTGGTTCCAATCCCAGAGACGCTATCGTGCATGCGCGACTCTCGGCGGAGATTGTATTGAAGTGAGACGCCTCACTCCGTTGGAAAAACACGTCTGACGACAATTGTGGACAATGGAATTCATTGTCGACAATGAATCATGTCGACAATTTTTATTATCGATTTTTATTATCGATTTTTGTCGATGATTTATCGATGTTTGCGGGCCAGAGCTTCAGGAGCTGCATGCAAACCTGCAGCCCCCCCCTGTGATCATCCCACTGCTGTATGCTTGCTGACATCCTGGCCCCCCCCAGACACCCTAGACTCCCTAGAGTCCCTTGACTACCCTAGACCCCTTAAAGCTGAATTCTGGTTCTTGGCGTTAAACCTACGCCGTCATTGTCGACAATTTTTATTATCGATTTTTATTATCAATTTTTGTCGACAAATCGTTGCAGCCCTACTAACTATTTTGTGCTGCTAACTAGTTGTTGCTGCTAACTCATTGGTGCTGCTAACTCGTTGCCTGTCTCCACAGTCTGCAAGGACGTCCCGGGCGACGTGGTGTTCCTGGTGGACAGCTCGGGCAGCATCCACCCAGACGACTACAACACCATGAAGACCTTCATCAAAGACCTCATCGGCAAGTCCCACGTGGCGCGGGACGACGTGCGCGTGGCCGTCATGCAGTTCAGCGACGTGCAGCAGCTCACGTTCCCCCTGAACCGCTTCTACACCAAGAACGACATCCTGGTGGCCGTGGACGGCATGCAGCAGATCGGCAAGGGCACGCTAACGGGTCAGGCGCTCGCCGGCGTCTCGCAGTTCTTCGACTACTCCAGGGGGGGCCGACCCGGCCTCCCACAGAGGCTGATCGTCATCACCGACGGAGAGTCCCAGGACGCCGTCCGGGGGCCGGCCGAGGCTCTGCGGGCACGAGGGGTGGAGATCCACGCCATCGGCGTCGCCTACGCCAACAACAACCAGCTGCGCGAGATCGCCGGCTCGCCGGACCGCGTCCACTTCGAGAGGCAGTTCAGCGACCTGAGCGAGCTGGAGAACCAGATCGCGCTGGCGCTGTGCGAGACAGGTGAGAGCAGCCCTCTGCATTACTCTTACCCCTTTTCCACCAAGCTGGTTCCAGGGCTGGTGCTAGTGCTAGAGCCGGTTCGTGGTTTGTTCTAAGTAAGAACCGGTTGAGAACCGTTTGCTTTTACACAAGCTGGTGCTGGCCAGAGATCCACGTCATCACGTTACTGTATACGTCTGTGTACGTCACCATTTCCCGGTACAACTAGCACCAAATTCAGTCACCACAACAAAGATGGAGGACTACGGGCTGGTGCAAGTGTTGCTGCTGCTTCTCAAGCCTTTCTTGGACAGCATATTCTATGTATTTAAAGTTTAGGTTTGCACGAATCAAGTAAAAATCATCTAGTTAAATTGTAGGTGCTATTTTAAGTAAAATTTGACATTTTTGACTAGAACTTTATGATAATTATATATAGGTCAGGGCATTGGGCTTCCCTGCAGTTTAACTGTCTTAGGAATTTAGATTTATTCATAGCTTACAAGTTTTACAACAAGTCTGCTAACTTAACCGCCGTCTTCAACGCTCCGTTGTTTAAACATGGCGCTCTTCCGTGTTTATTCTGCTTTGGTTGTTCAGTAACACCGTCCCCAGCCCTTGACGTAAGCACGTAGCCCCCGACGTAACGTGGTTCTTTACTCTAGACCAGCAAAGACCTGGTTCTCCTGTAGCACCAGTTTTGAGAGCCAGGAGCCGGTGCTTAGGCTGTGTAAAACCAAAGAACTGGTGCTAAGTCTGGCTCTAGCCCAGAACCAGCCCTGGAACCAGCTTGGTGGAAAAGGGGTATCAGTGTCCTTGAAGTAGCTCCAGTTCCAGGAAGGTTGGTGACCGCTGAGCTAACCCTAACCCTCTTTTCCCCTCACCAGATTGTAAGAAAACAGAGAAAGCCGACATCATCTTCCTGGTGGACGGCTCCACGAGCATCACGCTGCCCAAGTTCGCCAGCATGCAGAAGTTCATGCAGTCCGTGGTGAACCAAACCACCGTGGGCAAAGACCTGACGCGCTTCGGCGTCATCCTGTACTCCACCGAGCCCAAGTCCAGCTTCACTCTGAAGCAGTACGGCACCAAACCGGACATTCTGAAGGCCATATCGGCCCTGCGGTCGCCGTACGGAGACACCTACACCGGCAAAGCTCTCAAATACTCCCTACAGTACTTTAACGCCCAGAACGGAGGTCGGGCGGAGCAGAAGGTTCCTCAGATCCTCATGGTGGTGACGGACGGAGACGCCACCGACCGGAACAACCTGGTGGCGCCGTCTCTGGCTCTGAGAGACAAAGGAGTGGCCGTCCTGAGCATCGGCGTGGAAGGAGCCAACGTGACGCAGCTGGAGATCATGGCCGGCTACGACAAGTCCAGAGTTTTCTACGTGAACGACTTCGACGCCCTGGAGAATCTCTACAGGAACATTTCTAAGGTGCTCTGTAACACCACCAAGCCAGGTAAGAGGAGACGGGTTTACGTAAAGATGAATGAAACACAGTAGCTCACACTAGACGTCTATATATATGCCGAGCCACATTTATAGGACGCAGAAAAACAGGTCAAAGTTATCGGAGTGAAAACACAAATATCACACACAAATTGGGTCTTGAAAGGATAAATAAAAATAGATACAAATCCAAAACATTAAACACAAATAATACCATCACACTCTCTGATGTGATGACACTTAGGGCCAAATCCACAAAAGGATTGCGCGGCTTTTGCAGCCGCTAAACCGGTGCAAATGAGACAAAAAGAGAGCGTCTAATTCACAAAGCACCCACAAAGGGGGAATTGCACCACAAACTGCGCTGTCAAGCAAATAGTGTCATGGTGCGCCTGTGCCATTTGCATGCATGTAAATTAGGTAATATTCATACATTCGGCGCAAAATTGCCCCCTTTCTATGCAAATAAGCCTCATTGCAAAAACCGTCTAATTCACAAAGGCCAGCGCTATTTGCCACACGCAAAAATAGTGGAGCAAATACCGTCTTTTCCAAGCGTGTATTAACTGCTGCAAACTCACTCCTCAAGGCTGATTTATGGTTCCGCGTTACACCAACGCAGAGATTACGGCGTAGGGTACGCGGCAACACGCACCGTACGGTACACGTTGCTGCGTACTCTACGCCGTACCCTACGGCGTGGGCTCTGCGTCGATTTAACGCAGAACCATAATTCAGGCTTCACTCCCGTCTGTCTCTGTTTCTCTCTCTCTTCAATATCATTCAAGCCTGTGTGATACTGAATGATATTAAAGGTGAAATCTACAGTCAGACATGACTGTAAACAGTCAGATCAAGTGGGGTTGTGGACTTATCTCGGATTTAAAAATAAAAATAACAGGACGGAGCTCAGGATTCATCCATACATAAGGGGCTGCTTTATTACAAACAATTCCACCATATAAACATATAAATCTAAAATGTGTGTGTTTAACAGTTGACCTGTAGGTGTGTGTAGCAAAACACAGAACATGAATTACCGTCAGATGCTGATCTGATCCCGATCCGGTGTTAATGAAGTTACTGCAAAACTTTATGGGCGTGTTTACGCTGGTATATCATTAGAGCAAAATCTTTTGTGAATAGGACCTTAAAATTGGGCAAATTGCGGGCGCAAATGCGGCGCAATTCACAGCGCTATTTGCGGGCGCAATCTATTCTTTGTGGATTTGGCCCTAAGTGGGCATCACATGTACGGCCTTCTCTCTGCAAACGTCCCGTTTGTGTGTGTAGTCTGCAGGAAGCAGAAGGCCGACCTGGTCTTCCTCGTGGACCAGTCCGGCAGCATCAACACCACCGACTACTCCATCATGAAGAGGTTCCTCACCGACCTGGTGCGCAGCTTCAACGTCACCAGGGACCTGGTGCGAGTCGGACTCGCCCAGTTCAACGAAGGCTTCCAGCACGAGTTCTACCTCCTGGACTTCGAGTCGGAGGACAAGGTGGCCCAGAAAATCCTGTCCATGAGGCAGCAGGGCGGAGGAACCCACATCGGCGCCGCCCTGGACTCCATCAAGGATTACTTTGAAGCCTCACGCGGCGGCCGGCGGGACGCCAAGGTCAGTTTACGCTGAAAAAAATACATCCAAGCGCATTAATTTAAATCTGTGTTATTAACAATTAAAAATGAAGTTTGTTGCTTTGCATGAATATATCTAGTTTTGAACTTAATCTGCATTTGTTTAAAAAACAAGACATAGTGCATTTTTTCCTTAACAATCAGTATTTTTTTTTTATAAATTTTTTCGGAGAGATTTCGGTTCGCTACTCCTTCTACAGATTTCAGACGACCGAGGCGCATCATATAACAAAACGTGCGGCTCGATCTGGAATAGTGTGCTATGACTTTTGGTGTTGAAATTCCCATTTTTTCCAAAGTTATTCCCAAAAAAAACTGCCAAAAAACCCTTTTTTCTGAGTCACCTAGCTTTCTCATACCTGCACGTAGCAAATGTCATCCAAACTTCAAAATGGAGGAAACGTCTCTTCTCTCCAAAACACCAAACAGTTTTTTCCTAAGATGTAAACTTTTCAAAATATGAGCACACAAGCGAGGACTGGAAATCACTTTTTCGTCAAATCTAGAGTGCGACCGTAAATAACCTGAATTTTTATTTGTAACTCGAGCTCACGGCCAAACCGTAAAAAGGAGACAAATCATTTTTGGTCAGAATGTAGACATAGGTGTTGGGATTCATAAAATGTGACTTTGACAGGCGGGGTATGCACAACATTTAAACGGGGGAGGCTAGAGCGGCGCCAATACCTGTCTCAGTCTCCATTCACTGTAATGTAATCAAACGTTTTCTTCAAAATAATCTCACTCTGTCTTTGTACTGATCTTACTCACTCATTTAAGGAATATCTGAATACAATTAAGATTGTCAGAATCTGCCGGCTTCTGTGTCTCTCACAATATTTTCGTTTTTTGGCTACGAGCTACGGTTTGATCACAAATCGGAATGATTTGAGACCTTGTCAGAAGCCAAAATTTGGGTTTTTCTCACAGCCAAACCGGAAGGTTCTGAAGTCGAGGTTCTTGTTGCCGTGGTAACCAGAGCTCAGCTGCTGACTGATTCCTTCAGCCAGAACTGGTCACATGACTCAGTCAATAAAGACTTCATATATTTTAACCTGTAAAATGGAGACGCCTCAACGAATTCTGGGAAATCTGACCCCTGACCTTTGACCTTCGTCAGTATTGTGTCCTTGACCATAATTGGTGCAAATTAGCCCCGCCCCTTCTTCTGATTGTTCGATATGTGATAGTCCGATAACTTTTGAATGGTTTGACATAGAGAGTCGTGGGTGGTGTCATCGGACTTAGTTTTGAGTCCTTCACCTTTATTGCTGAAAAATGTACACAAATGGGCAGCAGCCCCCCGAGGCACTCTCCTTTTTTTAGTTACAAAATGCGACTTTATTAAAAAATTAAATGAAAAAGTTATTACATTTTGGACGTTTATTATAAAATGCACCATTATTACGAAATTCTGCTCAACAATCCCGCTTTATTTGCGCTGCGTTCAGGTCTCCCAGAACCTGGTGCTGATCACCGACGGAGACTCGCAGGACGACGTGGAGGATCCGGCCGACCGGCTCCGCGCTCTGGGCATCGACATGTTCGCCATCGGCGTGGGAGACGTGCACGACCTGCAGCTGCTGCAGATTACCCACGATCCCCAGCGGCTGTTCACCGTCGACAACTTCGGCAGCCTGGACCGGATCAAGCAGAAGGTGGTCGACACCATCTGCGACACCGAAGAGCAAAACCCTCCTGGAGGTGAGGAAAGCTGCTGTCGTCCACGGAAATTAAGACTAAATATCATCGTCAACGAACCTTCATCGCCTGAGGAAAACGAGACGAGACGAAAATGCTGGTTATGTGACGATAACGATAAATAAATATATAATGCAATATCGTAGAGGAATAAAAAACAGACTAAAATGATCCTGGACAATTCTGACTAAAATAAGACTAAAATGCTCAGACTTTTAGTCGACTGAAACTTGACACGACTAAAAGGAGAATGAACGAGACTAAAACTAATAAAAACTAAAATGATAGTTGGACCCAAAGACTCGACTGAAACTAAAACTGAAATAGTCTGACAACAACATCACTACAGGTGAGTTTCAACAGGTGAGTTTTCCTGGAACTAAGGCCCCGTTTCCACGTAGTAAAAACGCTGGTGTTTTGGCTGTCCGTTTACATAAAAACGAAGCTCAAAGTCTCCAAAAACCATCATTTCTGAAACTCCGGCCAAAGTGTAGATTTTTAAAACCTCCGTCTTCACGTTTGCTTGTAAACGGAGAGAAACGGACATTTAGGCTTCAGAACGTCACATTATGAGACAGAAACGTCACCAGCGTCATGAGTGACACCTGTGGTTACAATTAGTTTGTAACCGTCAATATTTTCTTGTATTTTACCTGTTTTATATTCTAACGTCACACTTAAAAGTAACTCCACTTCTCTGTCACTCCAAACCAAAGACTCTGGTTCATCTTGGAAGTAACTGGAAGTTACTCGTGTCATTTGTTGATGTTTTTTTCCAGGATTCTGATTGGCTAGCATGACTTTATCTTCTCGTTACACTGCCCCCTGTAGGTTTGGCTGCTCATAGCACCTTAACAGCGTATTTATGCGGGTTCGTGGAAATCAGGGGTCGGCAACCCGCGGCTCTAGAGCTTTTCTTTTTTTTCTTCTTTTTTCCTTTTTCTCTTTTTTCTTCTTTTTTTCTCTTTTTTTCTTCCTTTTTCCTTTCCTTTTTAATCTCGACATTTCAACTTTTTTCTCAACATTTCGACATTTCGATTTTTTTCTCGACATTTCGATTTTTTTCTCGACATTTTGACTTTTTTCTCAACATTTCGACTTTTTTCTGGAAATTTCGACTTTTTTCTTGACATTTTGACTTTTTTCTCTAAATTTTGACTTTTTTCTCGACATTTCGATTTTTTTCTCGAACTTTCAACTTTTTTCTCCACTTTTCGTCTTTTTTCTCTAAGTGCATAATGAAAAAAATAAATCTCCCAGTTATAACTAATATAGAAACATGCAGCATGTGTTGTCTTCATTCTAATTCTGATACAAGACTTTAAATTTTTTGCGGCTCCAGACATATTTGTTTTTTGTGTTTTTGGTCCAATATGGCTCTAAAACATGTTGGATTGCCGACCCCTGGTGTAAATGATGGTATTTTTCAAAGCGTAGAGGGGGAAATGTCCGTTTTTGTAACTCTGTGTAACCGTGTCCTAACCCCGCCCGTCTCCTGCAGACTGCAGCGTGGACATCGCCCTGGGCTTCGACTGGGCGGCGGGGGGTTCTGGGCGAGCAGCTGATCAGTGTCGAGATTAATGTTGAAGTACAATTTCGAGAAAAAGGTTGAAATATCGAGAAAAAAGTCGAAATGTGGAGAAAAAAGTCGAAATATCGAGAAAAAAGTCGAAATGTCGAGAAAAAAGTTTAAATGTCCAGAAAAAAGTTTAAATGTCCAGAAAAAAGTGTGAAAAACAGTAAAAAATAACCCAAATTTTTAGTTGTAACTCGAGCTCACGGCCAAACCGTAAAAAGGAAACAAATAATTTTTGGTCAGAATGTAGACATAGGTGTTGGGATCCATAAAATGTGGTGGGGTATGTACAAAATTTAAACAGGAGGGGGCTAGAGTGCGCCAATACCTGTCTCAGTCCCCATTGGCTGTAATGTAATCAAACGTTTTCTTCAAAAGAATCTCACTCTGTCTTCACACTGAGCTTACTCACTCATTTTAAGGAATATCTGAATAATATTAAGATTGTCAGAATCTGCCGGCTTCTGTGTCCCTCACGATGTTTTTTGTTTTTTGGCTACAAGCTAAGGTTTGATCACAAATCAGAGTGATTTGAGACCTTGTCAGAAGCCAAAATCTGGGTTTTTCTCACAGCAAAACCAGAAAGATTCTTGTGGGAGGTTCTTGCATTCACTATAATGTAACTGTGTCCTAACTCCGCCCGTCTCCTGCAGACTGCAGCGTGGACACCGTTTTTGTAACTCTGTAACCGTGTCCTAACTCCCCAGACTGCAGCGTGGACACCGTTTTTGTAACTCTGTAACCGTGTCCTAACCCCCCAGACTGCAGCGTGGACATCGTTTTTGTAACTCTGTAACCGTGTCCTAACTCCCCAGACTGCAGCGTGGACATCGCCCTGGGCTTCGACGTGTCGGTGCGGCGGGGGGATCTGGGCGAGCAGCTGATCAGCGGCCACCCCAAGCTGCAGGCCTTCCTGCCGGAGGTGGCCCGGTATCTGTCCTCGGTGTCGGGCCTGTGCTGCTTCTCCGGGCCCGTCGAGACCAAACTGGCCTACCGGGTGGTGGCGGCCGACGGCCGGCTGCTCTACGACACCGACTTCGCCGCCTACGGCAGCGACGTGGTCACAAAGGTCATGACCCTGAACCTGGCCCAGCCCACGCGCTTCAACGCCGCCATGCTGCGATCCTTCGCCGACAAGTTCAGGACGGAGTCGCAGGCCGGAGTCAAGGTGAGGACAAGCCAAGAATTACGTTTCTATACGGTCAAAACGTAGAAAGACCGGGTCAAATACAGTAAAAATAAATAGATAAATAAATAAATAAATGTTGGGTGCGTTGAGGAACCCGGTTCTGGAAGCGTCTAACGTGTGATCGTCTCGTCCTCCAGGTGCTGGTGATCTTCTCAGACGGACTGGACGAGGACGTGATAAAGCTGGAGTACGAGACGGAGCAGCTGCGCCGGGCTGGTAACGGAGCTTCCTCGTCTCCATGACAATGAGGGTGTCATGTTTTCGGGGTTCACCGGGTTTCCCATGTTCCCCTGGTACCCCTGGTACCCCTGATTCCCCAGGTACCCCTGATTCCCCTGGTACCCCTGATTCCCCTGGTACCCCTGATTCCCCTGGTACCCTTGATTCCCCAGGTACCCCTGATTCCCCTGGTACCCCTGATTCCCCTGGTACCCCTGATTCCCCTGATTCCCCTGATTCCCCAGGTACCCCTGATTCCCCTGGTACCCCTGATTCCCCAGGTACCCCTGATTCCCCAGGTACCCCTGATTCCCCTGGTACCCCTGATTCCCCTGATTCCCCAGGTACCCCTGATTCCCCTGGTACCCCTGATTCCCCTGATTCCCCAGGTACCCCTGATTCCCCTGGTACCCCTGATTCCCCTGGTACCCCGGGTTCCCCAGGTTCCCCTGGTTCCCCTGATTCCCCTGGTACCCCTGATTCCCCTGGTACCCCTGGTACTAGAGGGCTGCATTAGCATCGGGTCCCGCCGGGTCCCACGGGACCCAATCCAAATCTGGCGGGAGCGGGCGGTTTGAATTTTGCTGCAGGCGGCCAAAAAAAAAATTACTGCGGGATCGGGATGTAGCCTAGCAACCAGATGGAAATCAATGAGGTGAAAATAAACCTCAAACAAGGTCTTGACTAAACAAAGACAAAGTAAGGCCAGTCAGATATTTGGAGAAACTGTGTTTAGTATCTGTGGAGAATGTTGAAGAGAGACGAGGGATTGGAACCAGCAGTCGGTCAGCAGCATTCTCTTCCTCCACAGATATGTAATAGACAAGTGATTCATTTGTTAAATTACAGTAATTTGTTTCGTTCATTAACATTGTTTATTTTGTTATTTTGCGAAGGCCCTATTGTATCTGTAGGCGTTCTCCTTTTTATTTTTCTTCTGACTAAATGAGGGTCTTTTTTCTCCCTAAACGTGCCCCAAAAGTCACCAAATTTTTCACCAAGCCAGGCCTGGTGAAAAATGTGATATTTAATGGTTTGCATTAATGGGCGTGGCCTAACGGCTCAACAGCGCCCCCTAGAAAACTTTGTGCCTCAAGCCCCACAATACGGTTTGACGTACATGCAGGAAAATCGGTACACACCTGTATCATGTTGCAACTTAAAGAAAAGTCTCTTGGCGCCATGGCCCAAACCCAACAGGAAGTCGGCCATTTTCAATTAATCGTGTCATTTTGGCGAAATTTATGCCATTTCTTCACTCGAACCATAACGTGCACCCAGGTGTGTTATTCATCAAAATGTGCGTCTCCATCCGGCGACAACGTGCAGGATCGAGGATTTTCTCAGTCAAAAGCGTTACCGTGGTGACGATAGACGCCAAAAAGCGCGTCCCCCCCTTGATTTGATTGGTCCATATTTGATAGTTCCTACTTTCTGCCATAACTTTTGAATGGTTTGACATAGAGAGTCATGGTGGTGTCATCAGACTCGGTATTGAGTCCTTGACCTTCATTGGTGAAAATTGCACGCGCGACGGCCCGCTCATTGCTGCTGGCAGCTTTGATTTATTAGTGTTATTTGAGCCACTCGCAATCTACTCTCGTTGCTATAACCACAATCACATAATTGATGCGTGCGCAAAAGACGAGTTTTGTGGGAGCGGGCGGGAGCGTAACACACGTTGTGGGCGGTAATGGTCAGAAATGCAGCGGGATGAAGAAAACAGTCCTGCGCAGGACTCTACCTGGTTCCCCTGGTACCCCAAGTCCACCGGGTGACCAGGTACCCCTGGTACCCCGGGTTTCCCTGGTTCCCCTGATATAGGGCTGTGCGATTAATCGATTTTAAATCTAAATCGGATTTATTAATCACAATCAATGTTAAAAAAAGGAAAATCGGAAAATTGATTTTCCTTTTTTGCAGCTGCATTACAAACAGAGCTCGTCTAGTATCTTTGTTTGGTCAAGAAAATGGTAAATGTTGTCACTTTACTAAACTCAAGGAGGATTTACAGGATCTTTCAATTGCACTTCATTCCCAATAGGGAAATGTGTTTGCTATTTTTCTTTAAAAATAAAGATAAAATATAAAATAATGATAAAATATTTGAAACAATTTAATCCATTGTCTTTTGTAGTTTTACCAAAAAAATCAAAATCGAAATCGAAATCGAAAATCTGGTTTTCAGAGAAAAAAAATCAGGATTTTATTTTTGTCCAAAATCGCCCAGCCCTACCCTGATACCCCTGGTTCCCCTGGTACCCCACGTTCCCCTGGTTCCCTTGATTCCCCTGGTACCCCTGGTATCCTGGGTTCCTATGGTTCTCCTGGTACCCCTGGTTCCCCAGGTTCCCCAGGTTCCCCAGCTTGACCCGGTTCCTGTGTTTGGCCCCCAGGCATCAGCGCCCTGCTCACCGTGGCCCTGGAGCAAACCAGCAACCCGGCCCAGCTGCAGAGGCTGGAGTTCGGCCGAGGGTTCGACTACCGGCTGCCCCTGAGCATCAGCATGCCGAGCATCGGCAGCGCCGTCTACAAGCAGATCGTAAGTCCCGTCTCATTGGCTGTAGCAGTGGGCGGGGCCCAGGGAACGGCCAATCAGAGCTCTTAGAATTAAAACCACTACTAGTAGAACTCTGCTGGAGCCAGTGTTCCTTGGAGCCGACGTCTGACTAACTTTGGTTCCCATCTTTCCCTAATTTATCCGCTGTGGTTTCCGGAGGAAACGTTTTAAGGTCGTTGAACGTCTCCAGGGGTTAAACCGGTTCTTCCTGGTTCTTCCCGGACTCTGCTAGCGGTTAAAGCTTCCACGTGGACTCAGATATGACCAGCAGCTAAAGAGCAGTAGCAGCCGGCTCCGCCGGTGTCCTATCAGAGCATCGTCTGCTAGCCAGACTCTCAATTACAGGAAATGTTGACCAAGACTTCAAACAAGTGACTGAAAAATGTAAACTCATCACCAGTGTTTACAGAGCTAGCCGTCGTGCTAGCCGTCGTGTTTCCATTACCTTCAGATTGGTGCCAAGCCAAATATCTGGGATGGAAACACATTTAGAAAAACTACCAAATATGGATTAAACCTGTATTTGGCTTAAACTTGTATTTGGGCTTCCAGGAGGGCTTTTCAAGTGATTGATAAATAAACCACTTAATGACAAACGTTTCATGGAAACGTGATGCGTGGAACTCTGGTGACGTCCCGGTACGCTGCCGACCAATCAGAGGCCATAGAGCCACGATTGGTTACTGTGTTCCTGCAAAGAGCCACATCAACTACCCATGATCCTTCACTCCATCAACTACCCATGATCCTTCACTCCCTGCTCTCTCTGAGACATAAAAATACCATTAGAAAACGGAAAATTGTACTTCAACATTAATCTTGACATTTCAACTTTTTTCTCGACATTTCGACTTTTTCTCGACATTTCGACTTTTTCTCGACAATTCGACTTTTTTATCAACATTTCGACTTTTTTCTCAACACTTCGACTTTTTCTCAACATTTCGACTTTTTTCTCGACATTTCGACTTTTTTCTCGACATTTCGACTTTTTTCTCAACATTTCGACTTTTTCTCGACAATTCGACTTTTTTCTCAACATTTCGACTTTTTTCTCAACACTTCGACTTTTTCTCGACATTTCGACTTTTTTATCGACATTTCGACTTTTTTCTCAACATTTCGACTTTTTCTCGACAATTCGACTTTTTTCTCGACATTTCGACTTTTTTCTCAACACTTCGACTTTTTCTCGACATTTCGACTTTTTTCTCGACATTTCGACTTTTTTCTCAACATTTCGACTTTTTCTCGACAATTCGACTTTTTTATCAACATTTCGACTTTTTTCTCAACACTTCGACTTTTTCTCGACATTTCGACTTTTTTCTCGACATTTCGACTTTTTTCTCGACATTTCGACTTAGTTTTTCTTTTCTAAAAAGATTGTTCAACGGGTTTGTTTCTCCTCCATACACCCCGTTCTGTGTAAAATATCACTGACATGCAAATGACAGTAGGCTCATGAACAGCCTCACTCTACTGTATCCAAAACACAGCGCCGCTAATTTCATTGTACGACATCCAACCCTGATGACGCTGTCAATCATCAGTAGTGATTTTACAACAAACAGTAAGGACAAATGATTGATTTGTTTCACATTCATGTCACAGTCAACCCAATCATGCACAGCTCATACTCACAAATGGCAAGAATCACATTTCCATACAATCCGAGTCAAATACAGTATTACAAAGGTAATCTGCAAACATTTGAATGGTGAATTAACCCAATTAAAAAATTCTATGATTCTATGCCTACATTCATGGCTTAGAATGATAAAAAAAACTATATTATTCCATTTCTATTCATTCATTTCGTTTTTTTCCAAGAGGAGAGCTTCACCTCACTTCACTTCACCACTGAAAACCCCCCTTTTTCCAGCAAACAAAAAAGTTCTCCCTGCAGCGTGCACAGCCTGCAGTCGCTCGTAAAACGGAGCATGCTTTTACACACACTTTCTCTGCAGCTTGGCCCTGCAAACTCTGCAGCAGCCGTTTACACACACAGACACAGAGCTGCAGCCTGCAGCAGCCCCCACTTTTCTCCAATCCAGTCTCTCATCACAGGTTCGCCTTATTTTTTTTTCTCTTCTCTCTTGCTAGAACCTTGTCCCATGTTGGACATCTAATCAGTTTTCCTTTTAGTCTTAAATTAGTCAATTTTCTTCTTTTTAAGTTTCGTGTATTATTTCGCAAGACTTTGTCTCAATTTTTCTTAAGTTTGAGGACGTCTCCCCATCAACATTTTTTAGAGATTATTTTAGGCATAAGTTTCAGCTTAACCACGCCTCTGCTATTTTTTTGCCAGTTATTTTTGCTTTCTTAAGTTTCTCTCAGAACACAGTTTCCTTTTTTACAGTTTGGTTTTAGCCTGATCTTTTAGTGAGCAATTTAAATTTTGCCTCACAATTTTGGAAACCCCCCCATTGAACATCGACAGTTTCCTGTCATACACATCAGACAAGACAAACAGTAGACAAACATGAAACATTAAAAATCATTCCAATAGAAACCTCTTCTCGTTTATTCTGTACTTTTAAAGTCCCCTGACATTCAAAAGCCGGTCCCCGACCGAGTTAGATGTTGGTCTTACGCACTGCTCTAAGCTAGTATTTTTAAAAGTCCCCTGTCTTCAAAAAATCGGGGCCCCGACACGCCGCCAAAACTCCTTTTTCGCTAACCCTCTGGTTAGTATACACAGAATTTCACTCATATTGTACACAAAAATACTTCAATACCCTAAGTATTTAAGTAAGAAAAGGTCTCACCAATCTCCTAGTGCCTTCGCTGGCTCGGGATCTCGTCGCCTGGACTCCCTGGAACAGCGCAGGACCAAATCTGGGCCTCGTCCCGAAGTCGGAACGCTGTCGACAGATTTTAGATGGCCTCTTTTGATCGTACGCCGTTCCAATCGTCAGAGCTTGAGATCCCGGGTTTCTCGGCACCAAATGTTAGGTTCCTAAATCAACATACATGAATTAATAACTTAGGAAAGACACAGAGACTGTTAGAAATTATTTTGTTTCATAAACAGGAAATTTCAGTTGAAAAGCAACTAATTTAGAGCCAACAGACATCCTTTCTGTTGGAGGTTTAGAACAGAATTGTCCAACTGACCATGAGACAGTTGTGGAACAGCCCAAAACCCTGAGTAGTTTAGGGAGTGGCTGTTGTGACTGTTAACATGTGATAAGCAATTGTACAAAAAACACAGTCAGCTCTCCAAACTGACTTGATTCTGATTGTTTCATAATGACAACTTAATTCAAAAGGGTTGATTAACCTCACAGAAACAACTGAAAAACTGCAGATTAATGAGCAGGAAACAGAGCAGAGAGTGACGTCTATTGGCCACATTTGCTCTAAAATGAAGCATCTTTAAGCATAAATCCAGGTTTTAGTGTGAATCTGAGACGTTATGAGTCCACGAGTGTCAACGTGTCGTCTCTTGTCTCTTGTCTCCGCAGGACGCCGTGACGGACCGGGTTTGCTGCAACGTCATGTGCAAGTGTTCGGGCCAGGAGGGCATGCGGGGGGGCCGGGGGGGCCCGGGGTCAAAGGTGAGGTGAAAAACCCTGGATTACTGTACGTGTTTGTGTCTCTGACCCGTCTGACCCGTCTAACCCGTCTTCTCTGGTCCGCAGGGCGTCCCCGGACAGAAGGGCCACCCCGGCTTCCCGGGCGAGGAGGGCATCGCGGTAGGTCCGCCACACCTGCGGGGGGCGCTGTGGTGACCCGACCCGCCGCGTGGCTCACCTGTGTGTGTGTGTGTTGCAGGGCGACAGGGGCGGTCCCGGTCCCAGCGGGCCGGCCGGCCTGCAGGGTTGCCCCGGGCTACGGGGCCAGAAGGTAACGCTAGCTAGCGGTGAGTCACATGACCGCTAACGTCTCTGGTGGGGGTTTAACTGCTGCTGCTTGTGTCCGCAGGGCTTCCGCGGTCTCCGTGGTGACAGGGTGAGTGACACTTTATTTATCCTTTATTTATCCAGGAAAGTCACATTGAGATACATAAATATAGATACAGATACAGCAATATGGATCTAATATTCGGATCTTCCTCCAAAATTACTCAACACTGAACCTCCATTTCAGCCATTGTGCAAATAAGTGTTGTATGCTCTGAAAACTGCGGAAACTTCACATTGAATTGTGTGAATTCACATTCACACAAATGGATAAAGTATAATTTGCATAGCCTACATAAACATAAAATCTCAGAAAATGTGCAATCCATTTTTTTCTTTGTTTTGAGGTTGGTAATAAACTGGGAAGGTTTCATAGTGATATCTGTATTATTTATTTTTTACCCTATTCAGCTGAAATCCAGGCGAGATTCTGCCTAAAACAACATGCATACACAAAAATGCCTATATCTCAAAAAGTATAAGGGCTACAGGCATAAATCTGGTACCTGCTGAAAGGTGGGGCCTGGGGGGTGTCAAATATGTTCCACAAATTAATGTTTACATTATTTAATTACTCTGCTATGGAAAGAAACACAACAGAAAACTTAAATTTTGATTTCCGCCTATGAAGTTTTTCTGAAAAGAAGGCTGGAACAGCCTCAGATTTCATCTGGGAAACCTAAAATACCATTATTTCAGTTCTCCAATATCTGAGGAACATATTAGATTGATTTAGGCAGTCTGAGTAGTCAACAAGTAGTCAACAAGTCCCATAATACCAAACAAACACCATACGCTGCGCTCGTATTTCCGCTATAGGGGTCCATATATTAAATGCATGATAACCACCAATAAGCTACCAGTCTGCAAGGGCTATCATGCCAAACTGTCAACTAGGGATGTGTAGCAACTCAAAAAAACATATTAGAATTTGCCCGCCTGTTTGATTGCAATTGGTCAATTTTGGGCTCTTGGCTCACGGCCTAAAATTATCTCTTCTGCCAGAGAGTCCTGGTCAAGATGCAGCAGAAAAATAAATTTAGTTTCATGTGAAAGAAAATACATACAAGGACAAGTAACTTTACAAAAAAATAAAAACATATCAAAACAAGAAACCAACAAACATAAAACATACAAGGATCAGAAAGCTAAAAAGAATTCATGACAAGAATGACACTTGATTAAAAACAATGACATTGTTCTGTGAAAACTGATTTTAACATATGTTTGAACATGTTAAGAGAGGGTAAATATTTCAAGTTGAGTATGTGTTGTAGCTCATTCCAAGCTTGCGCTGCATAAAAGGAAAAGGCCAATTTACCAACTCTGTTCCAGTGCTTGTTTTCTCTGATGATCTGGTGTTATAGTTACTAGAGTCATATTTTAATGAATTGGATAAGAACAGCGGTAGTTTACCCAGTAATGCTTTTGCAATAAATATTAACGTATGTGATTTTCTCCTTAGACTCAGTGAAGTCCATTCAACCATTTGATACAAATTACAATGATGTGTACGTGCAACTTGAACCAGTTACAAACCACAAGGCAGGATGATAAATGCATGCATGTAAATGACATCACCATAGTCTAATACTGACAAAAAGGTACTTTGTACCAATCTTTTTCTAGCAGCAAAAGGAAAACATTTTTTTGCACGAAAATAAAAACCCTACTTTGGTCTGAGCTTTTTTAGGAGGCTATCAATATGAACATCAAAGGTCAACATCATCAGCCGTGGGGCGGGGCTTGGAGGGGCAGGGCCTGGAGGGGGCGGGGCTTGGGGCGGGGCTTGGAGGGGGCGGGGCCTGGAGGGAGGCAGGGCGTGAACCAGTCTGATAAGAGTTTCCCTGCGTTGTAGGGCGAGCACGGAGAGGATGGGCTGGACGGGGTCGACGGAGAACAGGTACGTCCTCACGTTACACCTGTTACATTCCATCATCATCACACCTGTTACATCCCATCATCACACCTGTTACATCCCATCATCACACCTGTTACATCCCATCATTACACCTGTTACACCTGTTACATCCCATCATCACACCTGTTACATCCCATCATTACACCTGTTACACCTGTTACATCCCATCATCACACCTGTTACATCCCATCATCACACCTGTTACATCCCATCATTACACCTGTTACACCTGTTACATCCCATCATCACACCTGTTACATCCCATCATCATCACACCTGTTACATCCCATCATCACACCTGTTACATCCCATCATCACACCTGTTACATCCC
Source organism: Cololabis saira (assembly GCF_033807715.1). Lineage (NCBI taxonomy): Eukaryota > Metazoa > Chordata > Actinopteri > Beloniformes > Belonidae > Cololabis > Cololabis saira. The sequence goes on along the minus strand of NC_084589.1, from coordinate 54,739,355 downwards.
ATCATCTCACCTGTTACATCCCATCATCTCACCTGTTACATCCCATCATCACACCTGTTACATCCCATCATCACACCTGTTACATCCCATCATCACGCCTGTTACACCCCATCATCACACCTGTTACATCCCATCATCACACCTGTTACATCCCATCATCATCACACCTGTTACATCCCATCATCACACCTGTTACATCCCATCATCATCACACCTGTTACATCCCATGATCTCACCTGTTACATCCCATCATCATCACACCTGTTACATCCCATCATCTCACCTGTTACATCCCATCATCACACCTGTTACATCCCATCATCATCACACCTGTTACATCCCATGATCTCACCTGTTACATCCCATCATCATCACACCTGTTACATCCCATCATCTCACCTGTTACATCCCATCATCACACCTGTTACATCCCATCATCATCACACCTGTTACATCCCATCATCACACCTGTTACATCCCATCATCACACCTGTTACATCCCATCATCATCACACCTGTTACATCCCATGATCTCACCTGTTACATCCCATCATCACACCTGTTACACCTGTTACATCCCATCATTACACCTGTTACATCCCATCATCACACCTGTTACACCTGTTACATCCCATCATCACACCTGTTACATCCCATCATCACACCTGTTACATCCCATCATCACACCTGTTACATCCCATCATCACACCTGTTACATCCCATCATCACACCTGTTACATCCCATCATCACACCTGTTACACCTGTTACATCCCATCATCACACCTGTTACACCTGTTACATCCCATCATCACACTGTTACATCCCATCATCACACTGTTACATCCCATCATCACACTGTTACATCCCATCATCACACCTGTTACATCCCATCATTACACCTGTTACATCCCATCATCACACCTGTTACATCCCATCATCACACCTGTTACACCTGTTACATCCCATCATCTCACCTGTTACATCCCATCATTACACCTGTTACACCTGTTACATCCCATCATCATCACACCTGTTACACCTGTTACATCCCATCATCATCACACCTGTTACACCTGTTACATCCCATCATCATCACACCTGTTACACCTGTTACATCCCATCATCACACCTGTTACATCCCATCATCATCACACCTGTTACATCCCATCATCACACCTGTTACATCCCATCATCACACCTGTTACACCTGTTACATCCCATCATTACACCTGTTACATCCCATCATCACACCTGTTACATCCCATCATCACACCTGTTACACCTGTTACATCCCATCATCACACCTGTTACATCCCATCATCACACCTGTTACATCCCATCATCACACCTGTTACATCATCATCACACCTGTTACATCCCATCATCACTCAGGTGTTGTGGTTTGTGTTTCAGGGAGCGACGGGCCGAAACGGATCTCAAGGAGAACTGGGACACCCAGGAAACCCGGTAAAGCCTTCCTCCTCCTCCTCCTCCTCCTCTTCCTCTTCCTCTACATCCTCCTCTTCCTCCTCCCCCTCCTCTTCCTCCTCCTCCTCCCCCTCCTCTTCCTCCTCCTCCTCCTCCTCCTCCTCTTCCTCTTCCTCTACATCCTCCTCTTCCTCCTCCCCCTCCTCTTCCTCCTCCTCCTCCTCCTCCTCCTCCTCCTCCTCCTCCTCCTCCCCCTCCTCTTCCTCTTCCTCCTCCTCCTCTTCATCTTTGTCACTCTGTTGAAACTCTGGTTCTCGCAGCTCTTTAACCTGAATAACACACTCCTCTTCTGTGTGTATATGTGAGTGTATGTGTTAGGTTCCTAAATCAACATACATAAATTAATAACTTAGGAAAGACACAGAGACTGTTAGAAATGATTTTTCAGGCCTTCTGCGCAGAAGGGAAGCAAAGTCGGAGCCTTGCAGAGCAACATGGCTCTCTCTGGCTTTCGACAAATGCTAGCTGGCTCCTTCTTTGCAGGAGGTATTTATTGAAAAACTGACAGGCGTCGGCTATGTTAAGACAACCAATGGTAGAAAGTGGATGGACAATGGACGTAAACAGGAAACAGATGGAGAACAGACATGGTATCAGAAGATGGTTAAAAAGGTCACACCTATGACTTTTCAGTTAATAAGCAACATATCTGTGGTGTGCAGAGCAACAGACATCCTTTTAAAAAAACTCAAATGGTCAAGGGGGTCTTGTGTCACCAGATGGTCCAATCAACCCTTAGCTAACCTTTAAAGACAATGAGGCAGCTGTCAGTCGACCCCCCTGACAAACTCAGGAAGTAGCCTGTGATCTGCATGTGACAGCATGTGGAAACAGTCAGTTCTCCAAAGCTGACTTGATTCTGGTTCTAATTCTGGTAGTTTCATAAAGACAAATTTATTCAAAAAGGTTGATTAACCTCACAGTATGTGCACCTGTTTGTGTGTATGTGTGCATGTGTTTATATGTGTGTGTGTGTGTGTGTGTGTGTGTGTGTGTGTGTGTGTGTGTGTGTGTGTGTGTGTGTGTGTGTGTGTGTGTGTGTGTGTGTGTGTGTGTGTGTGTGTGTGTGTGTGTGTGTGTCTGTGTGTGTGTGTGTGTGTGTGTGTGTGTACCTCCAACTTCGGTTGGTTGATTGACAGCTGGGTTGATTGACAGCAGGGTTGATTGACAGCTGGGGTGATTGACAGCTTGGTTGATTGACAGCTGGGGTTATTGACATCTGGGTTGATTGACAGCTGGGGTGATTGACAGCTGGGGTTATTGACAGCTGGATTGATTGACAGCTGGGTTGATTGACAGCTGGTTGATTGACAGCTGGGTTGATTGACAGCTGGGCTGATTGACAGCTGGGTTGATTGACAGCTCCTCCTGTCCTCCTCAGGGAATCCCAGGTATCGCCGGGCTGCCGGGGACGGAAGGACAGCGAGGACTGAGAGGAGATCCGGTGAGTTTCCTCTGACTCCACAGGGCGGCTGCAGAACCCAGGGGTGACCCGGGTCTTCCCCCCGGAGCAGGACCTGAGACTGACCCGGTTCTGTTGTCTTACAGGGGGAGTCCGGCTTTGACAACACCCGCCCAGGACCCAAGGGCGACCCGGGAAACCCCGGTTTACCGGTAAGAGACCCGGAAACAGGTGTAAACAGGTGTAAACTGGTAGAAATATATTCATCGGCCCAGAAATGTGTGGTTAACGTTGAGTGTTTGGACCAACAGGGTCCACCAGGAACAGACGGGCGTCCAGGGGAGAACGGCATCGTGGGAAACCAGGTGAGACTTCACGCTGCTCACAACCACAGGAAGTAGGATGTTTTTTTGATGAGGTTTTTATTTTCGCGAGGATTTTATTTGGACAAGTTTTTTATTTTCATGAGGATCTTATTTTGGTGGGGTCTTATTTTGGCGGGGATTTTATTTTGATGAGGATCTTATTTTTATGAGGTTTTTATTTTGGCGAGGATTTTATTTGTACGTGGTTTTAATTTTGTCGAGGATCTTATTTTGGCGAAAATCGTATTTTGGCGAGTATCTTATTTTGATGAGGATCTTTTTTTGGTGAGGATCTTATTTTGATGAGGATCTTATTTTGGTGAGGATCTTATTTTGGTGATGATCTTATTTTGGTGAGGATCTTATTTTGGTGATGATCTTATTTTGGCGAGGATCTTATTTTGATAAGGATCTTATTTTGACGAAGATCTTATTTTGGCGAGAATCTTATTTTGATGAAGATCTTATTTTGATAAGGATCTTATTTTGACGAAGATCTTATTTTGGCGAGAATCTTATTTTGGCGAGAATCTTATTTTGACGAAGATCTTATTTTCATGAGGATCTTATTTTGGCGAGCAGCGACTAGTTCTAGATGAAGGCGGTTCAAAACACCAGAGGGAGGAGCCTGTCTGATGATGTCACGGTGAGGGCGTGGTCACATGACTCCTGTGTTTCTGGTTTTCAGGGTCCGGATGGAAGAAGAGGCCCCTCAGCTGAGAAGGTACGAGAACTATTAGTATTATTATATTTAGTAGTTTTATTCTCTCATTCATTCATTTTCATAGTGTATATATATTTATGTTTCCTGTTTCTTATTTTGTTCTTTACACAGTCTTTGCATGTGTGCACTTTTACGGAGCTGCTGCCTGATCTCATTGTACCAGTTTAATGATAATAAAGGCTTTCTATTTTATTTTATTTTATTCTGTTCTATTCTATTCTATTCTATTTTATTTTATTTTATTTTATTTTATTTTATTTTATTTTATTTTATTTATTTTATTTTATTTTATTTTATTCTATTCCTTTAGGGCCCGGATGGACAACCCGGGTCCCCGGGACCCCTAGGGACCCCTGGAGCTGCCGGTCCACAGGGAACCAGAGGAGTCCGGGGCCAACCGGGCCAGAGAGGGATCCCGGGCCTGCCCGGACCCCAGGTACGCTAGCTGTTAGCTTTAGTTCAGGTACCAGGGCCCCAGGTACGCTAGCTGTTAGCTCTACGTTTAGTTCGAGTAGAAAGATTTAGTAGGATTACAGGGTCCAGTTAGGATTTTGGTGAGATTATTATTATATATATCTCCAGGGTGTCCCAGATTCTTGCTGCTCTGACTCTGACTCTGACTCTGTTCTGGTTCTGGTTCTGGTTCTGGTTCTCCTTCAGGGCTGTTTTGGGAGAAATCTCACTTATGGTTCGGGAGCGGTCGGCTGTGCAAAAATGAATCAGACACACACTCGCTTTTGCTATAAGATATGAATACATTTATTAGCAAACAAGCAGTGCTCAACAAAAGACTCACACACAACTGCCCTTTCGCTAGGATAACTCTGTGTCAAGTTATCCCCCGCAAATGACAAAACAACAGACAATTACATAGGGGCTAGGCGATGTACCTCTTACCTTAACACAGAAGGACTGGAGAGCCGGAACAGTCCAGGCAGAGCAGCGATAAAACCCCGGCTGGGCGTCCGTGCACTAGACCCACAGCTGACTCTGATCCGGATTTCCGGCTCTCGCGTTTTTATACCTTTCTACTCAGCACCTTTCGGAGGGGGTTGCCCCTTCAACCCCCGCCTGCCAGTTCCCACGCTAAGGCTTGGCTCACACGGGAGCCAAGCGCCTCTCTCACAGTTACAATAAACAACAGGTGTATAGCTGATATGACTGTTTTGAGAATCAAGGACATTTCAGGACACAAAACTTATTTTTTCTTCCTTCAAGGGCGGACCAGGAACCGCTGGAAACCCCGGATCATCCGGGCGGCGCGGTGGAACCGGACAGAAGGTGCGTGACGTCATCTCATCAGATCTGAGGTTGTAGATCATGGGTCATAGATCCTGCTGGACCAAGGGGGGGCCCCAAAGCTGAGTACTAACGTCTGGTCCTTGCAGGGCCAGCCCGGAGACCCCGGGGACAAGGGGGTCCGAGGACCACGAGGACCCCGAGGAATGCCGGTGAGCAGGAAACCTTCACAGGAAACCTTCACAGGTTTGTTTACGGCTGATGTGGAGTTTCTGACGTCTGGGCTGTGATTCAGGGGGAAGACGGACGGGACGGTTACGGACCCGCGGGAACCAAGGGGGCGAAGGTACGAGTCCCCGGAGAGACCCGGGTCAGGAACTCTCAGAAACTCTGGTGTTTAAAAACGTTTCTGGTAACGGAGACGTGTCGCTGTGTCTTTACAGGGAGATCCTGGTTTCCCCGGTTACCCCGGTCTTCAGGTGAGTCCCTTCACAGGCTGCAGGTGAGACGCTTGAACGATGCAGGTATCTAGCAGACATCCACACAGGCAGGTGGAAGCAGCAGTGGGATGATCAGGGGGGGCTGCAGGTGGAAGCAGCAGTGGGATGATCAGAGGGGGGGCTGCAGGTGGAAGCAGCAGTGGGATGATCAGAGGGGGGACTGCAGATGGAAGCAGCAGTGGGATGATCAGAGGGGGGCTGCAGGTGGAAGCAGCAGTGGGATGATCAGAGGGGGGGCTGCAGGTGGAAGCAGCAGTGGGATGATCAGAGGGGGGGCTGCAGGTGGAAGCAGCAGTGGGATGATCAGAGGGGGGACTGCAGATGGAAGCAGCAGTGGGATGATCAGAGGGGGGCTGCAGGTGGAAGCAGCAGTGGGATGATCAGAGGGGGGACTGCAGATGGAAGCAGCAGTGGGATGATCAGAGGGGGGCTGCAGGTGGAAGCAGCAGTGGGATGATCAGAGGGGGGGCTGCAGTTCAGCATGAAGCTCCTGAAGCTCCGGCCTGCAAACGCGCACAGAATAGATTCCAGTCAGAATGATGGTGATCAAGTCCTTCTGGCTGAAACCTACATTCTTAGGTCCTGCAGGAGACCTAAGGGGTCGTTTCGTAAGGTCCTCATGATTCAACTTTTATATAATAAAATAATTAGGGCTGTCAAAGCTTAACGTCTTTTTAACGCCGACAATTTTTTTAACGCGCGATTAACACGCAGGATAAAAAAAAACCCGAAAAGGCGCATTCTATCATTTCTGGTGGTCGACGGAACTGTAGCTTGAGGAAAAGATAAGATAAGATAAGATAAGAAATCCTTTAATAGTCCCACAGAGGGGAAAAGTATGGTGGATTACTGCGAGAACTATTTTGAAAAGTGAGGAAAGATGGAGAATGAAGAGGGACTTTTGAACGGCAAGTTCACTTTCAAAAAGACGCCAGATGACGATTTGAAATGAATTACCATTGAAGTACGTCGAGTCTCAAATACCACTTGCAGCCAAACACACGACCGATGCAGAGGTCTGGGACGTCCCCGTCTCAGGGGGAGGTCTGGGACGTCCCCCGCCTGGTGTCAGATGTGAAACTGTGGACGAGCTCTGGAGAGAAGAGAAAACAGGGAGGAGGTGGAAGAGTAAAACCCTCTGAGATGCTGAGGTTGTTATCTTTAATAAAGCCGAAGCTTCGGTTGACGCCGGCGGTCCAGATGTGTCCAGATGTGTCCTGGGGCTGCTGGGAGATCCTGCAGGGATTCCTGGGCGTATTCATGTTATGAAAAGGAAACCTTAAATCCACATGTGGGTTTTTGTTCTGCAGGGCGAGGACGGCCAGCAGGGACGCAAAGGACAACCGGGAAAAAACGGGAACCGCGGTCGCAGGGTGAGTCTCTGGTTCTCTGCCGGGGTCGGTGAGCGTTTCCTCGGCGCTGATGTCTGTACTTCCTGTCCCTGCAGGGAAACTCGGGTCTGCCGGGCGAACAGGGGACGGGCGGAGATCCGGGACACGATGGACACCCGGTGAGTGTAGAGGACAAACCTCCAACCTGACCTTCGTCAGAAACTCTGGACTCTAAAAACACCTGCTGATGGAGACGTTTACCTGCCAGAGTGGCAGAAAACCTCAACGATTTACCCGACAGACAGAGTTTAGCTGTCAATGACGGTTGGACGGTTTTCTAATCTAAGGCTGTGACAAACGAAAACATCGGGCATCAGAAATCTGTAAAGTACGAGTGAAGTATATGACGCAAGTGTTTCAGAAAACAACGTCTTCAAATCTTCCCAATCTGGTGGGATTAGAGGGTCCAGTTCGGATTTCGTTGGGATTAAAGGGTCCAGTTAGGGTTTTCTTTGGGATTAGAGGGTCCAGTTAGGGTTTTGTTGGGATTAGAGGGTCCAGTTAGGGTTTCGTTGGGATTAGAGGGTCCAGTTAGGGTTTTGTTGGGATTAAAGGGTCCAGTTAGGGTTTTCTTTGGGATTAGAGGGTCCAGTTAGGGTTTTGTTGGGATTAGAGGGTCCAGTTGGGGTTTTGTTGGGATTAGAGGGTCCAGTTAGGGTTTCGTTGGGATTAGAGGGTCCAGTTAGGGTTTTGTTGGGATTAAAGGGTCCAGTTAGGGTTTTCTTTGGGATTAGAGGGTCCAGTTAGGGTTTTGTTGGGATTAGAGGGTCCAGTTGGGGTTTTGTTGGGATTAGAGGGTCCAGTTAGGGTTTTGTTGGGATTAAATGGTCCAGTTAGGGTTTTGTTGGGATTAAAGGGTCCAGTTAGGGTTTTCTTTGGGATTAGAGGGTCCAGTTAGGGTTTTGTTGGGATTAAAGGGTCCAGTTAGGGTTTTCTTTGGGATTAGAGGGTCCAGTTAGGGTTTTGTTGGGATTAAAGGGTCCAGTTGGGGTTTTGTTGGGATTAGAGGGTCCAGTTAGGGTTTCGTTGGGATTAGAGGGTCCAGTTAGGGTTTTGTTGGGATTAAAGGGTCCAGTTAGGGTTTTCTTTGGGATTAGAGGGTCCAGTTAGGGTTTTGTTGGGATTAGAGGGTCCAGTTGGGGTTTTGTTGGGATTAGAGGGTCCAGTTAGGGTTTCGTTGGGATTAGAGGGTCCAGTTAGGGTTTTGTTGGGATAAGAGGGTCCAGTTAGGGTTTTGTTGGGATTAGAGGGTCCACTTAGGGTTTTGTTGGGATTAGAGGGTCCACTTAGGGTTTTGTTGGGATTAGAGGGTCCAGTTAGGGTTTTCGTTGGGATTAGAGGGTCCAGTTAGGGTTTTCGTTGGGATTAGAGGGTCCAGTTAGGGTTTTGTTGGGATTAGAGGGTCCAGTTAGGGTTTTGTTGGGATTAGAGGGTCCAGTTAGGGTTTTGTTGGGATTAAAGGGTCCAGTTAGGGTTTTGTTGGGATTAAAGGGTCCAGTTAGGGTTTTTTTGGGATTAAAGGGTCCAGTTAGGGTTTTGTTGGGATTAAAGGGTCCAGTTAGGGTTTTGTTGGGATTAGAGGGTCCAGTTAGGGTTTTGTTGGGATTAGAGGGTCCAGTTAGGGTTTTGTTGGGATTAAAGGATCCAGTTAGGGTTTCGTTGGGATTAAAGGGTCCAGTTAGGGTTTCGTTGGGATTAGAGGGTCCAGTTAGGGTTTCGTTGGGATTAAAGGGTCCAGTTAGGGTTTTGTTGGGATTAGAGGGTCCAGTTGGGGTTTTGTTGGGATTAGAGGGTCCAGTTAGGGTTTCGTTGGGATTAGAGGGTCCAGTTAGGGTTTTGTTGGGATTAAAGGGTCCAGTTAGGGTTTTCTTTGGGATTAGAGGGTCCAGTTAGGGTTTTGTTGGGATTAGAGGGTCCAGTTGGGGTTTTGTTGGGATTAGAGGGTCCAGTTAGGGTTTCGTTGGGATTAGAGGGTCCAGTTAGGGTTTTGTTTGGGATAAGAGGGTCCAGTTAGGGTTTTGTTGGGATTAGAGGGTCCACTTAGGGTTTTGTTGGGATTAGAGGGTCCACTTAGGGTTTTGTTGGGATTAGAGGGTCCAGTTAGGGTTTTCATTGGGATTAGAGGGTCCAGTTAGGGTTTTGTTGGGATTAAAGGGTCCAGTTAGGGTTTTGTTGGGATTAAAGGGTCCAGTTAGGGTTTTGTTGGGATTAGAGGGTCCAGTTAGGGTTTTCGTTGGGATTAAATGGTCCAGTTAGGGTTTTGTTGGGATTAAAGGGTCCAGTTAGGGTTTTGTTGGGATTAAAGGGTCCAGTTAGGGTTTTGTTGGGATTAAAGGGTCCAGTTAGGGTTTTTTTGGGATTAAAGGGTCCAGTTAGGGTTTTGTTGGGATTAAAGGGTCCAGTTAGGGTTTTGTTGGGATTAGAGGGTCCAGTTAGGGTTTTGTTGGGATTAGAGGGTCCAGTTAGGGTTTTGTTGGGATTAAAGGATCCAGTTAGGGTTTCGTTGGGATTAAAGGGTCCAGTTAGGGTTTCGTTGGGATTAGAGGGTCCAGTTAGGGTTTCGTTGGGATTAAAGGGTCCAGTTAGGGTTTCGTTGGGATTAGAGGGTCCAGTTAGGGTTTCGTTGGGATTAAAGGGTCCAGTTAGGGTTTCGTTGGGATTAGAGGGTCCAGTTAGGGTCATGGTGGGATTAAAGGATCCAGTCAAGGTTAGGGTTTTGGTGGGATACGAGAATACTGGTTGGGATCATAAACCAGATTGTCATCCACATAGAACCTGACGTCAGTATTAACTAACACCAGATGAACCGGAGCATGTGGGAGTGAAGAGTCGGGGGTCCTTACACAGAACCTTGTGGTTCTCCTTAGCTGGTACTTTCCATGTTTCCATGGTGACGGTCGGCCCCAGATTCCTCCGAGTCCAGAGATGTCACTTCTGGGAAGAAAAAAAACAAACAAACTTGACTCATAAAGTTGTCATTTGTGAACGTCTCCTTATCATTTATAGTTATAACAGGTTTCCATGGTAACCCCTTGTTTTTGAGGCAGGTTATTCCACAAAGTCACTGATCTATAAATAAAAGAAAGTTATGGTAAGGGTTTCCTGGTCTTCAGTTGTGTAGAGGGACACATCTTTTTTGAGGAGCATTGGTTCTAAACGTTCAGATTATTTCCTCTCATATTTGTTTAAACCTCTCTCTTGGCAGGGCCAACGAGGACCTCCTGGAGTCAGAGACATGACGGTAAGTCCTGCTGATTTTCTCACCTGTCGGTGCTCTCACCTGCACACACTGACTTTGAATTTGACTTTATTTGTTGAACAGGGACTGTACATATTAATAAACACAAGTATAAATATTCACGGTTGTAGCCAGAGGCTGCTGTAATTTCCACCATTCGTCCCTGCGGCAAATTAATGCCAGACACAGAACTGGAAGCAGCAGACAAAGGAGACGAGATCTGACATTTATACCAACAAAACACATTAAAGAACACGACTGAGCTAGATAAAAATCATTAAGCAATACAACATTTTACCATTGATAAACCAGTAATTAAGTGACCATAAAGTTAAAGTGCTAGTTGCTTAAGTGCTAGAGTTTGTAAAGTGCTGATGCAAATTACACACCGCCCCATTTTTGCCAAAAAAAAATTTTTATATGATTAATTTCTATCTATCATCACTTCGTATTTATGACTGTCTGGTTCCTCCTCCACTGCTTATCAATTAATTATCTCACAATATAACTGACAACCACAACTAGTCACAATTATAACAATAACTAAGTACCAGACTCTGCATTGCTGCAATCTCAAACTTCATCTACACACCCCGTACAGACCCCCCTCCTTTTTTTTTTTTTTCCCCCCACTTATTTTATTTTGCATGTACCATACTCATGTACTGGCAGCACTTTAATATTTAACTATTTATTATTATTTATCATGTACCACAGCAGGTACAACATAGCACTACAGCACTTTAGTTCTCAAACCATTCATTTCACCCAGCTGTTTTTATCGTCATTAACTTTTATTGTGAATGCATATGCCATGTTATGTGTGCTATATTGTATTCTTTTTTTGTTTTTATTATTATTGTTGTTTGTATGATTTTTGCTGATTACATCTGGCAAGGGGACTACCCATGTAAACCAGCCTATGGCTGCAATCTGGGTGCATCTACATTTTTTTTTTTCCTTTAAAAAAAAAAATGCTGATTGATGTACATTGTCCCTTACCAAATAAATACATTGAATTGAAATTGTTCTTTAAAGTGGTTTAGTGCTCAGAGTTGTAAAGTGCTAATGCATATTGCACACTATTTCACTTTTCTGGCACACTGACATGTGTGTGCTGATGTTATTGCACAAGTTTGTATTATAGCATAAATAAAAAAATAAATAAAAATCACAACCTCTTCTCTGTTGCAGGAGTGTCAGCTGGTTTCCTACATCAGGAAAAACTGCGGTGAGTAAAAACCCCCGGACGAGTTTCAGGATCTCCAGAGGAGGAACCTTCATCTAAAACTCTGTTTTCCTCTTGCAGCTTGTTCCTTCGGTACGTAGAGACGTCCAGAACCAGAACCAGAACCAGAACCAGAACCAGCATCCGCTGCTCTCCCTCCGTCTGTGTTCTTCAGACCGGGTTTTGTGTTCATGGCTGAAGGCGTTGGGGCCCTCAGGGGCCCCGACAACAGGGGGGGGGGCACCAGACAGAGGTGGTGCCCGAACCCCCCCAACCTTGTTGCTTTTCAGCTAGCTAAAGGAGGGAAGTGGAAAATTCCTACGACTGAAGGTCGACGTCTTTGTTTACAGCAGTGGAAAACCTCAATTAGCACAAGCTTGCTATTTTAGCTTAGCTTAGCTTAGGCTAACCCATGATGCTAACTAACTGATAGAGGAGCTGCAGGACTGGATCCAGAGTCTAGTGGTCAGCAGAGGTACCGTAGGTCTGGATCCGGACTTTAGTGGTCCATAGAGGAATGAATGAATGAATGAATGAATGAATGAATGAATGAATGAATGAATGAATAGTCTTTATTTCAGTCTTAAACCTTGTACAAGTTAAGCCATTTTTACAAAACAAAAAATGAAAAAGTAAAGTAAACATTGCTTTTGCTGAAAAGCTGCAGCTGAAGCCGAAGCTTCTTCCCTTTTAACCTTTTATCAACTTAAATCTGAAACATTAGCATTAATCCATGAAAACAAACAATGCATAAAGAAGACGAAAAAATAAATAAAACGTTTCACATTCTACAATGTTTTTTTTGGGCTCTAGTGGCCCTTTATTGGAGATGCAGACTGGAAAGGGGTAGAGAGAGAGAACGGGGGATGACACGCAGCAAAGGTGCGCGGGCTGGATTCGAACCCGCGACCACTGCAGGAGGACTGTAGCCTCAGTATATGAGCCGCCGCTTAACCCACTGCGCCACCGAGCGCCATTCTAGAATGTTTTTGATAATATACTTTATAGTTATAGTGTTTTATATTTATTTACAATAATACATAATAATACAATTACTTGAGCGACTTGTGAAGATGGATAGGGACCTATAATTGTTTGCAATATGGTACAAACTATTCCAGATTCCAAGCGGGTCCGGCTCTGTTTTTCTCTCATCCAAGGGGCTAAAAAAGGTTGAAGACTCTTGATGTACAGTTATAACAGGTTTCCATGGTAACCCCTTGTCCAGACTGGTTCCAGATTCTCTAAAGAGTATTTCCAATCCAGTTTCTCCGCACTTGGTTTACACTCTAATCTTGTAAAATATATTTCTTCAGGATTTTTTCTTGAAATTTCTTGTTTTTTTTCAAATTATGTAAGAAACTTTTAATATCATTTTACAAAGATAAACAGAAACAAGTATGTTTTTTTTATATTTCGCTTTTTTATAGGAAATTTAATTAAAAGCTAAATCTTTCTTATTACATCCGAGAGTGTTTCTTTGTGATTTAGAGATGTTTCCAGTACAATTAAGTGTATTTATTTTTAAAAATTGGTGCGGATATTTACGCCAGTGTGCCGAAAAAGTCAGCACTTCTTTTTTAACTGTTTTACTTTGTCACTATCCTCGTATTCAAAACTGAAATTCTACGAATAAATATCTTCTATCATCTTTTTTAGCAGTGATATTTTTCCTGCGAAAATATATAATAGTAGTCAGTTAATAAAAATAAACGACCGTCTACAAAGAAATAAAATCGGCAAATGCATTCTAGAAAACTACAAAAATGTCAAACTGCTCTATTTGTGGAATAACGATGGATTTGTAGAAGAAATATATTATGGGATATGCTGCGATTCATGGCAATTATTTATGCCTTCCTTTTCAGTAAATTAACATTTCGTTTTTTTGCGTTGGAAACTTATCGCGGGCCGCATGAAAATCTCTCTCGGGCCGCACATTTGACACCCCTGATCTAAAGAGTATTTCCAATCCCGTTTCTCCGTTCCAGAACACTCGGGCTGCCCCGCCTACCCCACCGAGCTGGTGTTGGGCCTGGACATGTCTGACGACGTGACCCCGGCCGGGTTCGAGCGGCAGCGCGCGGCCCTGCTGGCGCTGCTGGAGGACATCACGGTGGCCGAGAGCAACTGCCCCACCGGGGCCCGCGTGGCCGTGGTGGGCTACAACGGCCACACCAAGCACCTGATCCGCTTCCACGACTACCGCCGCAAGGCCCAGCTGGCCGACGCCGTCCGGAACATCGCCCTGGAGAGGACGTCCAGCCGCCGGCACCTCGGCGCCGCCATGCGCTTCGTCGGACACAACGTCTTCAAGCGGGTCCGGGCCGGGGTCATGATGAGGAAGGTGGCCGTGTTCTTCACCAGCGGGCCGGCTCAGGACGTCAACGAGATCTACACGGCCGTCATGGAGTACCGGGCCCTCAACATCATCCCGGCGGTTATCTCCCTGAGGAACGTCCAGGAGATCAGGAGAGCCTTTGAGGTGGGTGGTGTTGGTTAGCAGTTACATGATCCAGGACTGGGGTGTTGTCCAGGAGTCCCCCCCCCCCCCCTTATGATCCAGGTCCTGGTCCAGGTTTCTTCCCTCCTAAAGGGTTTTTCCTTGCAACTGTTTATGTAATAATGGTTGGGGTTCATGTTCTGGTCTCTGGAAACCACCTGGAGACAACTTGTGTTGAAATAGACGCTTAATAATTAAAATTGAATTGAATTTGAAGTTGTGGAGCTGAAACCAGGACTAGTAAAACAGGATCTGATCCCCAACCCTTTTCCGACTGAGGACATGGTCTGTGATTCAAGGCTGGATTATGGTTCTGCGTTAAATCGACGCGGAGCGTGCGCCGCAGGTTGCGCCGCAGGTTGCACCGCAACACGCACCCCACGGTGCAGGCCACGCTGTGCCTGACGCACCTCCCACAAATTGTAACTACGCGTGAAGAGGTGGCAGACCAACGCAGACGAGAGGGCTGTGATTGGTTCACTTGGTAGCAACGCATTTCCAGTTCCGGTTTGAAGCAGTCGTGAACTTTCAGCCTCTTTTGTGTATGTATGATTTTTTTTGTTTTGGTTTTTTGCACAATAGTTGTCCTTATCTCTTTGATTCACTGTGACCGGAAAAGTCAGATAAACCATTCAGGAAAAGAACGCACCCCCCTAGCGCTCATGGGGGTACTGCACCGCGGCAAAATGGAGTGACGGAGAAGTTCGAAGGTTCACGACAGCGTCACGGCAACGGCGTCACGGCAACGGCGTCACGGCAACGGCGTCACGGCAACGGCGTCACGGCAACGGCGTCACGGCAGCGGCGTCACGGCAACGGCGTAGGCTCTGCGTTGGTGTAATGCAGAACCATAATCCAGGCTTTAGAGGAGATTCTCATCCCAGCCGCTGAACATTCGGCTATAAACCACTCCAAAGAGAGTTGAAGGTCTTGGCCTGAGGAAGCCAAAAGAATCACATCATCTGCAAAAAGTAGAGACCCAATCCTGAGGCAATTCGCATTGTCACCAATTTACAGGCGACATGCGACAATGTACAGGCACTGAGCCGGTGGGCAATGGGTTTGCCCACCCCTGCACAACGCCTCTCTCCTGGGGCAACTCCAAGGTGGACCAGAGTCCAACCCCTCTCTAGGAAACCGTTACCGGAGCCTGAGCCATGTGTCCAGATGAATCCGTCTATATCTAGCCAGGACTTCTCAACCTCATCCACCAGCTCAGGCTCCTTCCCCACCAGAGAGGTGACGTTGCTCCTCCCTAGAGCAGTTTCTGCAGCTGAGGATCGGACCGTCAGGTCTTAGGCCACTACCCAGTAGGGCTGCAACTAACGACTGGTCACCGACTATTGAACGAATTGGTCGACTATAATTATGTGTCAAATGATAATAAACACCAGAAAGATGGGACTATAGCCCTGATATAGCGGGACTGTTTTCTTCATCCTGCTCCCGTCCGCATCCGCTAAACTCTGACAATTCAAGCCCGCACGATAATAGAGATGCATAGATTTAGTGTCTTCTCCCGTCCCGCAAGAGAAATGTCCAAACAAATCTATCTGATTTAATGTTAACATGATCATTGTGGAGCTTGATGGATAATTGACAGTTCATAGACACCTGACTGAAAGTTAGATGCAAATCCATCATTGTCATCACACAAGCTTTTTCTCCTTTCATGCGCAACTCTCGGCAGAGATTGTATTGAAGTGAGACGCCTCACTCCGTTGGAAAAACATGTCTGGCGACAATTGTTGACAATGGAATTCATTGTCCACAATTTTGATTATTGATTTTTGTCGACAACGTCGACGAATCGTTGCAGCCCTAGCCCCTAAGGGCCCTCCCACAGGTGGTGAGTCCATGGGAAGGGGGACCAACGTCTCCTTTTTGGGCTGTGCCCGGACGGGCCCCCATGGGTGCAAGCCCTGCCACCATGCAGTTGCCATCAAGCCCAAACCCCAGGCCTGGCTCTAGAGTGAGGCACTTTTTGTCTGGCTCTTCACCAAGGACTCGTTTGTCTTGGGTGACCCTACCAGGGGCATAAAGTCCGGACAACTGAGGTCCTAGCTAGGGCTGGGGATCGATTCAAATATCAAAAATCGATTCGATTCCGATTCTTAAGATTCAGAATCGATTATCACGATCCCATTCGATCCGATATTGATTTAGGTTAGTGTTATTAAAACTGTTTTTTCAGCTGTTGCATGAATGATACGACTGTAGTTCTGCAACATATTAATACTAGTATTATATTGAGATTCAACAGCAAGTATTGCAGCTAATGATGCTGTAAGGACCAATCAGCTCCCAGAAAGCTGATAGAACTGAAACAGAAACATCGTGGGTCAGAATTACCAAACAGATCCAGGAGGAAACAGACGGATGAAATCGCTTTTATTTTTTCCCCATTTATGAGAATTTGGTTTTTAACATTTATGCAAATTTAACCCCAAGACAGTATATAAAGTAATGAAATATAGACAATTTATGCAATTATAACTGAAAACTTTAATGTTTTCATACCTTTAAACATATTTAAAGGCAAAAACATGGCACCAGTTATTCTCGTGTACAACAAAATATTCCTTTTTTGGGCATAAACAAAAAAGTACCAAAAGTTGTAATGATGAAAAAAAAAAAAAAAAAAAAAAAAAATTTAAATCGATCTTTAGAGATATGAATCGATTTTTAGGAATGAATATGAGAATTGATTTAAAATTGGAGAATCGATCTTTTCAACACAGGCCTAGCATCACTGGGAGGTGCAAACCCTTCCCCGCGGTAGTAGTAGTAGCAGTAGCAGTAACTGTTGGTAGTAGTAGTCACAGTAGCAGTAGTAAACCCTTCCCCACGGTAGTGCTGGGCGGTATACCGGTCCATACCGGTTCATACCGGTTCATACTGAATACTGGTGTTTATTTTTCTTATGATATGAATGTTTCATACACCGTAATACCGGTGAGTATGTACAGTAGCTACACAACGTTGGGAACGTAGCGCCGCTGGACACTGTTAGTGAGCGGACTGTTTAGCAGCAGTGATGCTAAGATTGTTCAGTAACTGAAATTGTTCGGCCGGAAATGGTAAAAAACCACTTTGGGTGTTCGGTGGAATAAGTGGGAAAAAAACGAACAATTAATAACGGCGTTGTAAAATAAGGAAATAGACTGGCCGCTCCGTAACGGTTGCACCACAAACATAAATCGTTGGCCAACCAAAAAGTAACCACATAAGAATTTTACCAACATTCACCAGCAGGTGGAACCAAAACAACATAATGCTGGAAATTAAAACATGTTCAGTTTTTTATAGTCAAAAAATATTTTCTACCTTGTAATTTTGTAAAAGATTTTTTTCTTTGAAAAACCTAAATCAAATGTATTTGATTTATGCAATGGTGAAAAAACTCGAAATGTTAAGAAAAAAGTCAAAATTTTGTGAAAAAAGTCAAAATTTTGTGAAAAAAGTCGAAATGTTGAGAAAAAAGTCGAGATGTCAAGAAAAAAAGTAAACATTTTGTGAAAATAGTCGAAATGTTAAGAAAAAAGTCAAAATGTCGAGAAAAAAGTTGAAATGTCGAGAAAAAAGTCAAAATATTGTGGAAGAAAGTCAAAAAGTAACCACATAAGAATTTTACCAACATTCACCAGGAGGTGGAACCAAAACAACATCATGCTGGAAATTAAAACATGTTCAGTTTTTTATGTTCAATAAATATTTTCTACCTTGTAATTTTTTAAAAGATCAGTCAGACAACACTTAAAGTGTTTAAGTGTCTGACTGATTCTCTCACTTCATTAGAATCAGAAGTGCCGGCCATGCAAACCTGTATTTATACTAGTGTAAACCTGTATTTATACTAGTGTAAACCTGTATTTATACTAGTGTAAACCTGTATTTATACTAGTGTAAACCTGTATTTATACTAGTGTAGACATTAATGTTTTTCTACAATATTTCCTCCTCATGACAGTAAAATAAGCCATTCTAAGCCAATTTACTGCAGCAATTCCTTTCCAAATCATTAGAAAATGTGGTTAACACCCAGTTGTGCATGAAAAAAAAAAATACTGTGATATAAATTTTTGGTCATACCGCCCAGCACTAGCCCACGGTAAGGTGCCGACTCAGTCGTGGATGGGGAGTCTGACTATGGAGACCAACACTGTTTCTTGGACTGTAAATACTGTCATATTTATAGTCCTATTTTGGTGAAACGTTGTCGTCTTCCTTTTAGATGGACGACTCGGGTAACTCCATCTTCAGCGTGTTGGGGAGGCAGCAGGACCTGATCACCGACCTGAAGAGGGTCAAGAACTGTGCAATCTGTTACGGTAAGAACCGCCGAAGCCCCCAACTTCAACACCACGACAAGAGGGAAAGACATCAGCAATTCAGATTCAGATTCAGAAAACTTTATTTATCCCCGAGGGGCAATTTCAAGGCAACTGAGCAGCAAAGCGTTGAAGTATAAAATAGGATAATAGAATAAAATAAAATGAACAGATAAGATAAATATGTACAAGAAATGTGCAAAAAATTTACCAAAAATATATAAATATAAGAATGTCAGAAAAAATGTACAATAGAGTGACTGTGGTATAAATAAAAAAAATATACAGTGTAAAGTGGCAATGTAAAGTAAAGTGTCGACAGTGTAACAGAAGTATGGAGTAGTCCGGGGAGGGGTCCTTCATGATTTTATCTGCCTGGCTGAGGGCCTGCTGGTTGAAAACCACAGACAGAGTTCTGACCGGCAGGCCGATGATTTTCGAGCACAGTGATGCTCTGCAGTCTGTTCCTGTTCAATGGCCTTAGAGAACCTGTTGACCTTGGCCACGGTTACATGATGTTTTTTAATTCTGAATTAATTATTCCGAATTAAATAATTCCGAATTAAACTATTTTCCTTGGCGCCCAGACCCCTGCTCGCGCCCGGAGGAGTGCTCCTTCATCCAGAAGGTGGAGCAGCCCCAGCAGGTGGACCTGGACCTGGTCCTGGTCCTGGACGGGTCCAGGGAGGTCCAGGCGGACGAGTACGCCGGCACGCAGCAGCTGCTGGGGTCGGTGGTGGAGCGGCTGGCCGTCGGCCCCTTGAGTAGCCGGCCGGGGAACCGGGCCCGGGTGGCGGCGGTCCAGCAGGGCTCCGGCCAGACCACCAAGCTGGAGTTCAACCTGCAGCGGTACCAGAGGCAGGAGCAGGTGAGGGAGCACCTGCTGGGGAACACGCGGCAGCAGGGCGGCGCCGCGGCGCTGGGCCGGACGCTGGACTTCGCCCTGAAGGAGGTGCTGCTGAAGGCCGGCGGGCCGCCGCGCCGCAGGAAGGCGATGCTGGCCGTGGTGGGCGCCGAGACGGCCTACGGGGACCGGGCCCGGCTGCGCTACGTCTCCCAGAAGGCCAAGTGCGACGGCGTGGCCATGTTCGTGGTGACGGTGGGCGACCGCTACAACCGGACGCAGGTGGAGGAGCTGGCCAGTCCGCCGGTGCAGCAGCACCTGGTGCACCTGGGCCGGCTGAGGCCGGAGGAGCAGGGCTACGCCCGCCGCTTCTTCAGGGTCTTCCTCTCCACCATGCAGAGTAAGATGTGGGCGACGTGCCGAGGTTCAACTGCACGTCGTGTACTTTTACTTGAGCCAGACGTCTGAGTACTTGTGTGACGTTCCAGGTGGAGTCAACTCGTACCCTCCGGCGTCCTCCAGACGGACCTGCGACCAGCTGAGACCCCCGAACGGAGGACAGGTGTTCGTCACCGGGTAAGTTCCTGATCGACGGCATCACCTGTGGACTGTGGACATCTGGACATGTTGAAACCCGGAACTGATGAGGTGTTTGTGTGCAGGCAGGGACAGGTGGACATAGACGACTTCAGGGAGGAGGAAGTGGCGGAGGAAGAAGAGGAAAGGTTTGAGGAGCAGTCGAGGGGACAGACGCAGACGGGACAGCTGGACGTCATCGAGACGCTGATCCGGGGAGACATCGGGACCCAGATCGCCACCGTGGAGTTTGAGGGTAACGAGCTGTAGAGTTGACGAGCTCCGTCCTCGTCACACTGCAGGATTTGTGGGAGGGTTTCAGACCAGGATTAGAAACAACCGCCACCGATGTGGATCTGGAGACGGTCCTGGAGTCCTGGAGTCCAACCGTCTCCAGGACGGACCTCGGTGGAGGTTTGGAGCCTGAATGGCCCAAAAAACACGAAAGTACCACATCGTCTGCAAAAAGTAGATACCTAATTCTGAGGCCCCCAAACCACCAAACTCTGCTCCACGGCTGCACCTGGAAACTCTGTCCAGTAAGGAAATTAACAGAATCAGTCACTACGTTTACGTGCAGTGGAGAAAGTGGATTTGTTGTGTAAATCCAACCGATATGAAGTTTTAAAAGCCATGTATACACCTTAAGACTGAATTATGGTTCTGCGTTAAACCTACTCCGTAGGCTACGCGGGAGTCTCTCCATAGCTACGACGTAGCCTGCTAGCACCTCCCAAAAAATGTAACTACCAAACGCAGACGAGAGGCTGGGATTGGTTCGCTTGGTAGCAACGAATTTCCGGTTCGTGAAGCAGTCGTGAACTTCAAGTCAAGTTAGTTTATTTGTCAAACCATGTGTACAGGTTTATACATAGGATTCGAAATTGCAATGCTCCCCAGGCCCACAGTTATATACATGTGGACAAGATAGTGACAATATAGACATAACACTGACCATACCATAAAAACAGATATAAAAACACAGTTCAAGATTAAAAGAACAGACTTCTAGGCGGCAGTGCTATTGGTTAAAAAGTTAAAAAGTTAAAATGCAGGGTTGAGGGAGGGCAGGGCAGAGAGAGAGTTCAGCATCCTGACAGCTGGGTGGAGAAAGCTCTTTCAGTCTGCTAGTCCTGGCCCTAAGGCTTCTCAGTCTTTTTCCAGACGGCAGCAGACTGAAGAGGCTGTACTGAGAACTTTCAGCGCTCTTTTCTTTCAGCGCTCACCGTTTTGGGGTTGTTTTGTTTTTTTGCACAATATTTGTCCTTATCTCTTTGATTCACTGTGACCGGAAAAAGCCAGAAGTTAAACAAAGTCTCAACTAGCGCTCTGGGGGGTTTTGCACCACGGAGAAATGGAGTGACGGAGAAGTCCGAAGGTTCACGACGGCGTCACGGTGGCGGCGTCCCGGTGACGGCGTAGGCTCTGCGTTGGTTTAACACAGAACCATAAATCAGACTTTAGCCGGGCTGTAGTCGAACCGAACTGAAGCTCTTGAGATCGAGCTTTTAGCGTCAGATAATGCCAGTTTTTCTAAATCAGATTTTGAACCAGGTCCACCCCGGTTGACCGTCCAGGTGGTCGGCCCCGGAACCTGAAAAGATAATTTAATGTGGAACCAGTTTAATCCAGGATTGTCAGGTGATAAACCCATAAACCCACCCAGCAGGGTGCCGGGGCAGAACTGGACCCGGGTAGTCCGGCTGCAGGACTGGTTCTGGTCCACTTGTTCCAGACACCTGGAGCCAGATCTCAGACGGTCGTCTTAGAGACCGAACATTAACTCCCACCAACAGTTTAGGACTCTGAAGCTTCCTGGAATCCTGATAACCTGGTAACCATGCAGGTCTGACCTCTGACCTCTGACCTCTGACCTCTGTCCCCCTGTGTTTTGGGAGAAACTCACTTTAGGCTCGGGAGCGGTCGGCTGTGCAAAAATGAATCAGACACACACTCGCTTTTGCTATAAGATATGAATACATTTATTACCGAGCAGTGCACACAAAAAGACTCACACACAACTGTCCTTTGCTAGGATAACTCTGTGTCAAGTTATCCCCCGCAAATGACAAAACAACAGACAATTACACAGGGGCTAGGCGATGTAGCTCTTACCTTAACACAGAAGGACTGGAGAGCCGGAACAGTCCAGGCAGAGCAGCCATAAAAACCCCGACTGGGCGTCCGTGCACTAGACCCACAGCTGACTCTGATCCGGATTTCCGGCTCTCGCGTCTTTATACCTTTCTACTCAACACCTTGCGGAGGGGGTTGCCCCTTCAACCCCCGCCTGCCAGTTCCCACGCTAAGGCTTGGCTCACACGGGAATGAGCTTCCTTTGTGAACAAGCGCTTCTCTCACAGTTACAATAATACTAAACAGCAGGTGCAGACTGTGTTTTGGGTATTCAGGACATCTTCAGGACACAAAACATATTTTTTCTCCCTTCACCCTGCAGACGCTCTGGAGACTCCTCAGGTGGTCGTAGACCCTGAGGTCGAAGTCGACGTCTCTGACGTCTCTGACGTGTCCGATGTCTCCGACGTCTCCGCCGCGGCGGCCTCCCCCTCTGGTCCCACCGGGTCGCTGCAGGAAGGCCAGGCCGCCTTCGTCTCCAGAGGTAAACTCTTCTCTCTGACCAGACCTGGTCCAGACCTGGTCCAGACCTGGTCCAGACCTGGTCTCCTGCAGACCTCTACCGTCAGATAACGAGAAATACAAGATAAAAGTGTGTGTTTATTTTGTCGTTGTTCAGAGAGAAGGTTGAACTCGGGTCAACTCTGAGTTACCGTGGCGATAGAAAACCGATACCCAGAATCCCCATGGCAACGCTTAGTGAGCAGAACCAGACGCATCAGAGCGACCGTGTAATCACACATCTGGAGCAGGGCAGGGGGACCTGGACGGATCAGGAGCCAGAAACCCTTGAAAAGTCATTGTGGGGAAACATCTGACTTAGATGCCACGCTGTCGTTCAGACGTCTCTCAAACGTTCGTTAGATGATCGATCAATTTAACAAAATCAGTTACAATGCTAATTGTATCTGTAGGAATTGTTTTTCTCGTTTTAATTTTTTTTATCCTCGTTTTTATTTTTTTTTATCCTAGTTTTTCTCATTTTTATTTTTCAGACGAAATAAGGGTCTTTTTTCCCCTAAACGTGCCCCAAAAGTCACCAAATTTTCCACCAAGCCAGGCCTGGTGAAAAATGTGATATTTAATGGTTTGCATTAATGGGCGTGGCCTAACGGCTCAACAGCGCCCCCTAGAATACTTTGTGCCTCAAGCCCCACAATACGGTTTGACGTACATGCACGAAAATCGGTACACACCTGTATCATGTCACAACTTAAAGAAAAGTCTCTTGGAGCCATGGCCCAAACCCAACAGGAAGTCGGCCATTTTGAACATTTTGAATTAATCGCGTAATTTTTGCAAAACTTATGCCATTTCTTCGGCCGTTAATGCGGCCCGAACCGTAACGTACACCCAGGTGTGTTATACATCAAAATGTGCGTCTCCTGCGATGACGCGCATTACTTATTTTTAAGCGATGATAGACACCAAAAAGCGCCCCCCCCTTCATCTGATTGGTCCATATCTGATAGTTCCTACTTTCTGCCATAACTTTTGAATGGTGTGATATAAAAAGTCGTGGGTGGTGTCATCGGACTTAGTCTTGACTCCTTCACCTTAATTAACTGAGACTGTTACCGCGCTAACGAGTCTGTTACCGTGGTAACGGACTCAGGGTAACCTCGCCTCCTGAAACTGGATCAACCGAACCGTGGTGGTCGGGGGGTCCAGTACCAGGTCACTGAACCCCGACCCTGAACTCGGGGAAACCTGGACGTTTCCCCGAGTTCAGGCTCAACGGAACCGGCTTCAGAAAGACCGGGACTAGCGTTTGCTGAACTGAATATATATCTTCTTAGGGATTTTGAGGATGTTACTCATCGTTAACAGCAGCGTAGACTGAAGGGATGCAAGAAATGATGGGCGTGGCAATCATACTTTGAAAATCGATGGACAGAACACCGGGTCACCGCTCTGCTCTGTGTTCCAGACGTGTGCCAGCTGAGCGAGGACTCGGGCGACTGCCAGGATTACATCATGAAGTGGTACTTCGACGGCGAGCAGAACGACTGCGTCCGCTTCTGGTACGGCGGCTGCGGCGGCAACCTGAACCGCTTCGACACGCAGGAGGACTGCGAGAACCTGTGCCTGGTGGAGGCACGATGAGCAGGACGGCGGGGGAACGGCCCAGGAAAAACACGGGTCTTCAAGGAGAACCGGCGTTCTCCTTGGACACGCATGTTTGAGTCCCACAACGGTCCGCGCCGCGGACGCTACTAGACCCTACATCTTCTATCTTCTTCTTTTAATACCAAACATGTCAGCGTGTGCAGCTGCTGACGACACGATCCGGACCCTGGCGGGTTCTGGTCGGACTGCAGCTTAGAGCCGTTTCTGGTTTAAACCCCATCAGATGATCATTGGTCAATAATCAGAACTGATCTGTGAATGTGAAGTTTACACGTAGCAGAACTAGATCACCACAGGTCCCAGAACTGTCACTTGTAAATGTTTGCAAAGGTAAATACGATGAACGATGAATGCTACCGAACAATCGCCGACGTAAACTTGCAAATTTGTGAGAATTCAGGACTTTACAAACGTCCAAACACAACAACTAAAACAAAGATGAAGGAGAATTCGGGGCTTAATGAACAAAATTCCTTAACTTTGGCTTCTCCGGACTACAAATTTGTAAGGAAACATTCACAAACTTATAATAATTATAAATGGCGGAGGCCATGAGTGCGAGGGCCCGATCAACGCTGCTCGCAGCTTTAATTATTATTATTATTGTTCTTCCGCTAAATTAATTGCTGTTTTGGAGGCCTTTACATCCTCGAAAACTCACCAAATTTTGCACACACTTCAAGTGTCGCACAATAACAATAATGACAAAGATGAGGACGAATTCGGGGCTTAATGAACAAAATTCCTTAACTTCGGCTTCTCTGGACTCACAAATTTGCAAGGAAACATTCACAAATGGCGATTAACGAGAATAAATGAGCCGTTTCGTGAGTTCGTCAAGTATTTTCCTGCAAACTCAAGTTCTGACCCAAAGCCAGAAACGGCGCTGCAGCTGCAGATGTTTCCAGCTGTGCAGCTGAAAAGCTGCCACCATCACCTGCGTTTCCACTTCAATCCGTCACAAACCTCTCCGGAGGTTCACGCACCGCCGTTGCAACGGTTCAGGAGCAGGCGGGGGGTCGGGTTCTGGTTGTGAGCGGCACCGACCCGAGCGACAGTCCGGACCCACTGCAGCCCGGACTTTCAGCACCGGGTCTCATCTGCACCGGACAGGAACGATGACAACAATCGGACGATAATTGGACAGTAATCAAGGACAATAATGGGCCGGTAATTGAACAGTGGCAGCAAGTTTCCCTGCAGGTCACCCAGCCCTCAAGGGTTGCCGGTTCGACACCGTCCCAGGAGCAAAGCAGCAGGTTGGTTAAAAGGAAAAAAAAAAAAACAGGCGACGTAAAGAAAACTGTCCGGTGTAAATCTGTTTTTCGGTGCAACGGCGCCCTCTGCTGCCGCCAGGACCCACTTCTGTTCAACGCTCAGTAAAACCCCCCACCTCCTTCACTCCCACCGGGACAAATGTCTTGTTTTTGCAGTATTTCAGGGTTTATTTTTGTCAACTTGTGGTGCTTTTTGCTGTACAAAGTTAGTATGTGAATAAAAAACCGTGTGAACGGAACCAGACTGAAGCGGTCGTGTCACCTGAGCCGCCGGGATCTGGGCGGCTTCGAGGACGAAGTCCAGCAAGACGACGATGCGAGAATTAAAGTTTATGACCAATGAAGTTTGTACAGCTTAGAAATAAAAGTATTTTACTCATAAATGAGACTCCAACCTGTCATTCAGCTTCAGTTACACATGAAATTTTTATTTTCCTCATTTTTGTTTTTCTTCTGATAAAATGACGACTTTTGCCCCCCTAAACGTGCCCCAAAAGTCACCAAATGTTGTACCAAGCCAGGCCTGGTGAAAAATGTGATATTTAATGGTTTGCATTAATGGGCGTGGCCTAACGGCTCAACAGCGCCCCCTAGAAAACTTTGTGCCTCAAGCCCCACAATACGGTTTGATGTACATGCACGAAAATCGCTACACACCTGTATCATGTCGCAACTTAAAGAAAAGTCTCTTGGCGCCATGGCCGAAACCAAAAATTGCACGCGCGAGGGCCTGTTCATCACTGCTCGCAACTTTAATTAGGGCCCGAGCACCTTCAGTGCGAAGGCCCTATTGTATCTGTAGGAATTTTTTTTTTTCTTTTTCTTTTTCTTTTTCTTTTTCTTTTTCTTTTTCTTCTGACAAAAGGAAGGCCTTTTTGCCACCCTAAACGTGCCCAAAAAGTCACCAAATTTTGCATGCAAGTCAGGCCTGGCGAAAAATTTGATATTTAATGGTTTACATTAATGGGCGTGGCAAAATGTCTCAACAGCGCCCCCCGGAAAACTTTGTGCCTCAAGCCCCACAATACGGTTTGACGTACATGCACGAAAATCGCCACACACCTGTATCAGTACACAACTTAAAGAAAAGTCTCTTGGCGACATGGCCGAAACCCAACAGGAAGTCAGCCATTTTGAATTAATCGTGTCAATTTGGCGCAATTTATGCCATTCCTTCGGCAGTTAATACGGCCCGAACCGTAACGTGCACCCAAGTGTGTTATACATCAAAATGTGCGTCTCCATCCTGCAACAACACGCATTACTTTTCTCTTTCAAAAGCGTTACCGTGGCGACGCTAGACGCCAGAAAGCGCACCCACCCTTCATCTGGTTGGTTCAGACCGAAAAAACTTTGCGCCTCAAGCCCCACAATACGGTGTGACGTACATGAACGAAAATCGGTACACACCTGTATCATGTCCCAACTTAAAGAAAAGTCTCTTGGCGCCATGGCCGAAGCCGAACAAGAAGTCGGCCATTTTGAACATTCTGAATTAATCGCGTAATTTTGGAGCAATATGAGCCATTCCTTTGAGAATTAATACGGCCCTAACCGTATCGTGAACCCAGATGTGTTATACATAAAAATGTGCGTCTCCATCCTGCGACTACACGCATTACTTTTCTCTTTCAAAAGTGTTACCGTGGCGACGCTAGACGCCAAAAGGCGCGCCCCCCCTTCATCTGATTGGTCCATATTTGATAGTTCCCCAAAAGGCACCAAATTTGGCATGCAAACCAGGCCTGGCGATAAATTTGATATTTCATGGTTTGCATTAATGGGCGTGGCAAAATGGCTCAACAGCGCCCCCTTGAAAACTTTGTGCCTCAAGCCCCACAATACGGTTTGACGTACATGCACGAAAATCGCTACACACCTGTATCATGGCACAACTTAAAGAAAAGTCTCTTGGAGCCATGGCCGAAACCGAACAGTATGTCGGCCATTTTGAATAAATTGTGTCATTTTGGCAAAATTTATGCCATTCCTTCGGCAGTTAATTCAGCCCGAACCGTAACGTGCACCCAAGTGTGTTATACATCAAAATGTGTGTCTCCATCCTGCGACACCACGCATTACTTTTCTCTTTCAAAAGTGTTACCGTGGCGACGCTAGACGCCAAAAGGCGCGCCCCCCCTTCATGTGATTGGTCCATATTTGATAGTTCTCCAAAAGTCACCAAATTTTGCATGCAAGCCAGACTTGGCGATAAATTTGATATTTCATGGTTTGCATTAATGGGCGTGGCCTAACGGCTCAACAGCGCCCCCTAGAATACTTTTATCTGCCATAACTTTTGAATGGTTTGACATAGGAAATTGTGGGTGGTGTCATCAGATTCTTTATGGAGTCCTTGACCTTCATTGGCCAGAATTAGCCCCGCCTCTTCTTCTGATTGGTTGTCCCTTTTTTCTGCTATATCTTTTGAATGGTTTGACATAGGAAGTCGTGGGTGGTGTCATTTCTGATATGCTTATGGGGGCGGTGGCCGTGAGTGCGAGGGCCCGTTCATCGCTGCTTGCAGCTTTAATTATTATTATTGTTCTTCCGCTAAATTAATCGCCTTTTTGGAGGCCTTAACATCCTCGAAAAATCACCAAATCTTGCACACACTTCAGGTGTCGCGTGGCGACAAGTGGCAGTAAGTGTCCCTGACGGTGACCAGCGCTCACGACTAGTGCAAGGGTTGCCGGTTCGACACCGTCCCAGGAGCAAAGCAGCAGTTTGGTTAAAAGGACAAAAAACAGGCAACGTAAAGAAAATTGTCCGGTGTAAATTTGTTTTTTGGTGCAACGGCGCCCCCTGCTGCCGCTAGGACCCACTTCTGTTCAACGCTCAGTAAAACCCCCACCTCCTTCACTCCCACCGGAACAAATGTCTTGTTTTTGCAGTATTTCAGGGTTTATTTTTGTCAACTTGTGGTGCTTTTTGCTGTACAAAGTTAGTATGTGAATAAAAAACCGTGTGAACGGAACCAGACTGAAGCGGTCGTGTCACCTGAGCCGCCGGGATCTGGGCGGCTTCGAGGACGAAGTCCAGCAAGACGACGATGCGAGAATTAAAGTTTATGACCAATGAAGTTTGTACAGCTTAGAAATAAAAGTATTTTACTCATAAATGAGACTCCAACCTGTCATTCAGCTTCAGCTTTAGCTCACCACCGAGGAGCAGGTGAGTCCAGATGTGGAACAGGTGAGTCCAGATGTGTAACAGGTGAGTCCAGATGTGGAACAGGTGATTCCAGATGTGGAACAGGTGAGTCCAGATGTGGAACAGGTGAGTCCAGCTGTGCAGGATTTAACCCGAGGGTCAGCAAAAACTCCTTCATGCTCAGCAGCATCGAACTACAGCCGGTCGAGCTAACCCAGCTAACCAAGCTAACTCCTTTACAGGAGCCACATGTGGTTTTATTATGGCCCTATTGTATCCGTAGTAGAGGGAATGCGCATGGCGTTACAGATGCGACTTCCCAGCGGGTTTCGCCCACCGGGTGGCAAAAAGACTGAGTGACAGAAAGACTGAGTGTCAGAAAGACTGAGTAGCAAAAAGACTGAGTGTCAGAAAGACTGAGTGACAGAAAGACTGAGTGGCAGAAAGACTGAGTAGCAGAAAGACTGAGTGTCAGA
This sequence comes from Cololabis saira, assembly GCF_033807715.1. NCBI lineage: Eukaryota > Metazoa > Chordata > Actinopteri > Beloniformes > Belonidae > Cololabis > Cololabis saira. The sequence continues at coordinate 54,710,353 of NC_084589.1, read as the reverse complement.
AAGACTGAGTGACAGAAAGACTGAGTAGCAGAAAGACTGAGTGGCAGAAAGACTGAGTGGCAGCGTAAACTTTCAGTTTGAGCAACTGGAAAACATCTAAAATGGGAAAGAGCTGTTCTCCCGATCGGTGCATCTCTAGCCAATATCCTCAGAAACTCCTAGCTAGCTCGCCACTATCCTCAGAAACTCCTAGCTGGCTCACCAATATCCTCAGAAACTCCTAGCTGGCTCACCAATATCCTCAGAAACTCCTAGCTGGCTCGCCACTATCCTCAGAAACTCCTGGCTGGTTCTGAGTGGCAGAAAGACTGAGTGGCACCGTAAACTTTCAGTTTGAGCAACTTGAAAACATCTAAAATGGGAAACAGCTGTTGTGCGATCGACTGTACTCATAGATTTAGCAAGAAATCTGAGTTATTGTTTTACAGACTGCTGAAAAATAAGCTTAAGAGAGACAAATGGATCGCTGCAATTTGCAGAAACAACTGGATTCCAGACACTGAAACGTGGATTTGTGGTTCCCATTTTGTATCAGGTAATGTTGGATTTTTGGGTCGCTAACGTTAAACGGTCAAATCATAAAGTTCGGTGTCCTCATCACTTTAATTTCTACAACAAATCCTGGCTTGAAGTCGGACCAAGCGTCAAGACTTTTGTAAGCCTTCAAGCTTTGCTTCATGTATTTCCCCGGCGTAGAAATTAAGTACATATAAATATTAGGAAACTGGATTGGTGTCCAAATATTAATGACCATGGACCACTGGTTCTTGGTAACTGTACCAAATATTAATGTCCATGGACCACTGGTTCTTGGTAACTGTACCAAATATTAATGTCCATGGACCACTGGTTCTTGGTAACTGTACCAAATATTAATGTCCATGGACCACTGGTTCTTGGTAACTGTACCAAATATTAATGTCCATGGACCACTGGTTCTTGGTAACTGTACCAAATATTAATGTCCATGGACCACTGGTTCTTGGTAACTGTACCAAATATTAATGTCCATGGACCACTGGTTCTTGGGGTAACTGTACCAAATATTAATGTCCATGGACCACTGGTTCTTGGGGTAACTGTACCAAATATTAATGTCCATGGACCACTGGTTCTTGGTAACTGTACCAAATATTAATGTCCATGGACCACTGGTTCTTGGGGTAACTGTACCAAATATTAATGTCCATGGACCACTGGTTCTTGGTAACTGTACCAAATATTAATGACCATGGACCACTGGTTCTTGGTAACTGTACCAAATATTAATGTCCATGGACCACTGGTTCTTGGGGTAACTGTACCAAATATTAATGTCCATGGACCACTGGTTCTTGGTAACTGTACCAAATATTAATGACCATGGACCACTGGTTCTTGGTAACTGTACCAAATATTAATGTCCATGGACCACTGGTTCTTGGGGTAACTGTACCAAATATTAATGTCCATGGACCACTGGTTCTTGGGGTAACTGTACCAAATATTAATGTCCATGGACCACTGGTTCTTGGTAACTGTACCAAATATTAATGTCCATGGACCACTGGTTCTTGGTAACTGTACCAAATATTAATGTCCATGGACCACTGGTTCTTGGTAACTGTACCAAATATTAATGTCCATGGACCACTGGTTCTTGGGGTAACTGTACCAAATATTAATGTCCATGGACCACTGGTTCTTGGGGTAACTGTACGGGTCACTGTCAAGTCCAACTGATGCTAATTTAAGCAAATAATCGGCTGTTATCCCGTCTTCTCCACTAGTTGCAGCTGTTTTTGCCACTAAGTGAGAGTAAGGGGGCTGGTCCAGTGGGGAAGTGACATCAATGCAGACCCTCTATTATTATTATTGTTATCATTATTATTAATGGTGGTGGCCATGAGTGCGAGGGCCAGATCAACGCTGCTTGCAGCTTTAATTATTATTATTATTGTTCTTCCGCTAAATTAATCACCTTTTTGGAGGCCTTAACATCCTCGAAAACTCACCAAATTATGGACACACTTCAGGTGTCGCATAAAATTACGCATTTATGGGCGACAGGCACGGGTGTACAAAAATGGGCTCTATAGCGCCACCTAGTTCATGTTTTTCGACGAGCCCCACAATATGCTTTGACTTGCAGCAATGACCTTTATGTGTCTATTGTATCAGACAAAGCCCTACAAAAAAGTCTCTTGGACTCATGCTCTAACTCACACAGGAAGTCCAGCATTTTGTATAGAAAAAATAAATTTTTCATAAATTTTGGTCATTTCCAGGCCTCGTACTTTAACAAACTCCTCCTAGAGATTTGATAAGATTGACTCAAAACTTTGTTTGTACAATCTAAATGCATGGTTGACGCTAAATTACGAAGCTTTTAAGTTTCTACCAGAGGGCTCGACCGTAATGATGCGGCAAATTTTGAGGTCCTTTTGAAGAATCGCCATGAAACACCAATGGGCTGTAACTGTCTGAACTTATGAATAAAAGAAACACAAGAAAGATTTTAATAATCTTTGCTGCTGATATTCAGCTGCTACTGACACAAAGGGTAAAATAAAAAATATGTTCAGATTTTGGTCTATAAAATGGTGATTAACTGTGAAAAATGTTGATCAAAGCCCATACTCCGCATTTAAAGAAAACACACTTAGCCCCAAATGGGCCCCGTGATGGTTGTGTGTGTTCTGTTCCTCTGTGTTTGTGTGTTTTAAGAGTGATGTGTGTTATAACCTCGGCTTGGCCATGAGTGCAACGGCCCGATCAACGCTGCTCGCAGCTTTAATTATTATTATTATTATTATTACTCTGAATGACGTGCAAACGTTCCTGCAAAGAAGCAGAACTATCCGGACTGTTTTCAGAGCCTCTTAGCTTTTTCTTCTTAGTCACCTTCAACCAGACATCAAACACTTTAGGGACAAAACTGAATATATTTTTATTCATCTCACAGACACTTAAACTCCACATTTACAATCTGACGCCAAACTTTACATGAAAAGCAGAAACGTTTGGGTCGCAGCAGTTATTATTTAATTGGTAACACAAGACGGGTCCAAAAGTGTCCGCCGTTGATCTTTTTCTCACTCTAGCAGAACTCGTCCAGAACTCGTCCAGAACTCGTCCAGAACTCGTCCAGGACAAAGTGACGGTTCGACTCTACAAACGTCTTCGTCTTCACGAAGCGGGTTGACGCCGGTCACCTGGTTCAGGCCAACGTAGAACAGAAGGGTTGTTTCACGAAGGGCCGTATTTAACTAAACTCTCCCATGATGCACCTGGACAGCTGCAGACAGTCAGGAGATTCAAAAGTATATAAAGTGCAAAAATTTGTCGCGTTGAGGCCGAATTTAAATCATACTGCCGAACATCTGCAGGAGCTCCAGGTTTGAGGAGGAAGAGGAGTTACGTAATGTCAGAAGTCCATTTCTCATTTACATAAAAGTCTGTTGGGGGAAAAAAAGGGTTGGGTAGGGGGCGTGGCATGTGTTGGGGGCGGGGCTAGGGGAGGGGCACATGTTGGGGCGGGGCTAGGGCCGAGGGCGTGGCCAGGGCTGTGGGCCCTGGCCACGCCCCCACTTCCAGACCTTGACAATCCCGTGCGTGGACGAGGTGACGATAAACCCCTGCTTGGTCTGGAACGTGGAGGCGGGGCCAGGTCTGGGCATAGCCGCGGGAACTAATTCACAGTAGGGGGTGCGTGCGGGTGAGATACCGCACGCACCCCTCACGCACCCCTCACGCACCCCTCACGCACCCCCCACGCATAAGCGTGCACGCAAGAAAAAAAATCGATTTCGGTTATTTTACCCTAATTTAATGGATCTTATTGACTGAAATGTATGAACCATGTGCTTGTTTTACTTCCTTTGAGTAATAAAACCACCAATTCTCTTGCATGGCCCCGTTATCAAAATATATGCCTAGGCCAAGTGCTTAATTTGTAAAGTGGGAGGTCCCGGAGCGCAGAGGATGAGTGCCTCCGGTGCGAGAGAAAAAGCGCCACACACACACACACACACACACACACACACACACACACACACACACACACACACACACACACACAGCTGGAGATTGCCCATCTGCAGTGCGCTTTTGGCTTTTACGCATGGAACGAAGAAACATAAAACAGCACACAAACACAGATGCGCTGTGTGAGACACATTAAGCAACCCAACTGTCCTTTTTAAGCCACATAGATGTACTACTTGTATAACTTTTACCATTATGCCGTTGTGCTGTTTATTGTGTTTTTGGAATTGATATGGGCGCGCAGCGGTGCGTAAAAGTATATATTTATTTGTTACAGGTTTGCCGGAGCGTGCTCTGGCTTGCTCCCCCTCTAATTAAGCCCTGCCTAGGCCTATACAGTGGCACACTGGCACAGCAGCCCGTCATAACTATAAAATACAGTAGCCTACGCAGTTGGCACAGCAGCCGGCCATAACACAAAATTATACAGCTTCAGTAGGCCTAGTAGCAGCACCAATTAATGTGGCACAGGGGCCCAACACACATACAACTGTACAGTAACTATAGCAGCCAGAAGTAGTTGGCACAATTGTGGCCCATAAAAACACAATACTGTAGCCTAAATAAATGATTAGACCGGGTTGTTCACCCAGGTTGTGATCCTTGAAAGTCCTAGATATCATTTCTGGGGTCAAACCTTTTACAACGCTCCATGTCTGTTTTTCTGCTTGGCCCCCTGGGTATCCCCCACATTCCTTTTAACAATGAGAGTTGATGGGACTACTTTTTTTTTTGTCTGAGCTACCTCCTGCCTGATTTTTAGATTGAGGGAGATACTAATAAAAACTTCTGGGGGGCTGCTGTTAAGGCCCTTGAACTATTAAGAGAACCTTAGATTAGCCAAGGCTCCTTTTTTATGTTCAATTTCCCAAAAGAGTGAATTCCTTTCTGACTGAACTACATCCGAAGTGGCCGACTGTTCCTGAAACTGCAAAATGCAGCATGCTACAGTCTGTCCACGCTGTCTTCTGTGCTCTGCTCATCATCTGCATTTTAAATGTGTTGTAAAATGGACCAATCTTGTCAAGTGATCTCAAAATGGAACTTCCTTTGCCCAAATTAAAATCTAAACCGTTTTGTACTTTGTACTAAAAAAAAAAAAAAACAAAAAAAAAAAACGAATTTATTGTGACTTCATTAAGATTACAGTCAAGGCATAACGTTTGTAACTTTAGCGCCACAGCGGTCAAAAACCTTCTGCCCTTCCGGGCCAAACATCTGTCAAACGAGTGTTACGTAACCACCTTTATACCTGCGGCTCAGGTAACAACACACACACACACACACACACACACACACACACACACACACACACACACACACACACACACACACACACACACACACACACACACACACACACACACAGTGAACAACAACATATTTGGCTCCTATACTCTGAAACTCTGAAAATAAAACAGTTTAACCTCTGAAACTGTTGCACTTGCGAAAAATAAAAATGCACAAAATTATGTCTGCAAATATTCAAAACTTTTTTTCATGTTTTAAATGTTTTAAACACTTTCAAGCTTTCAAAACGTTTTCTTTCAGTTTCAGGTTGAGTCAGACCACACCTGAGTCAGGCCACGCCCACACCTGAGTCAGGCCACGCCCACACCTGAGTCAGGCCACGCCCACACCTGAGTCTGGACTTTAAACATCGATTATCGTCTCGCCTGAAGTTACAGAAGCTTCACCTGCAGGTAAGAGTTTATTTAGGAGTTTATTTAGGAGTTTATTTAGGGGTTTATTTCTTTCCTGAGAGCTGATCCAGACCCAGAAACCCCCAGATCTGCAAACAGCTGCAAATGTTGTTGTTTATTCCATAGACTTTTATACGTAGACGCCCCATGGAGCGTTGAGCCGATGGGGCGACGTTGACGTGTCGCAGCAGCGGCAAAATCACTCCATGCCTCGTCTACGTATATATATCTCTATGGTTTATTCACCTTGATTGAAAGTATGGAGTACCTGACAGAAACGTGTTGGAGTGTGTGTGTGTGTTGGATTTCTGAATGTCTGAATGTAATTTTTAATTTACTTTCCCTAAATATCTAAAAGTATTCATATTCTTTCATATTTCATCATATTCTTTCATGCTGCTTCCAGTGCAGTTTAGTGCAGTTTAGTGCAGTTTAGTGCAGTTTATTGCAGTTTAGTGAAGTTTAGTGCAGTTTATTGCAGTTTAGTGCAGTTTAGTGCAGTTTATTGCAGTTTAGTGAAGTTTAGTGCAGTTTAGTGAAGTTTAGAGCAGTTTAGTGCAGTTTAGTGCAGTTTATTGCAGTTTAGTGAAGTTTAGTGCAGTTTAGTGCAGTTTAGTGAAGTTTAGTGAAGTTTAGTGCAGTTTAGTGCAGTTTAGTGAAGTTTAGTGAAGTTTAGTGCAGTTTAGTGCAGTTTATTGCAGTTTAGTGAAGTTTAGTGCAGTTTAGTGAAGTTTAGAGCAGTTTAGTGCAGTTTAGTGCAGTTTATTGCAGTTTAGTGAAGTTTAGTGCAGTTTAGTGCAGTTTATTGCAGTTTAGTGAAGTTTAGTGCAGTTTAGTGAAGTTTAGAGCAGTTTAGTGCAGTTTAGTGCAGTTTATTGCAGTTTAGTGAAGTTTAGTGAAGTTTAGTGCAGTTTAGTGCAGTTTATTGCAGTTTAGTGAAGTTTATTGCAGTTTAGTGCAGTTTAGTGCAGTTTAGTGCAGTTTAGTGCAGTTTAGTGAAGTTTAGTGCAGTTTAGTGCAGTTTAGTGAAGTTTACTGAAGTTTACTGAAGTTTAGGGAAGTTTATTGCAGTTTAGTGCAGTTTAGTGAAGTTTAGTGAAGTTTAGTGAAGTTTACTGAAGTTTAGGGAAGTTTATTGCAGTTTAGTGCAGTTTAGTGCAGTTTAGTGAAGTTTAGTGCAGTTTAGTGCACCGCCACTGTTTTAAACGTAATATTTTAACAACAAAGTTCAGCAGCCCCCGATGCCTTTAAATGGTTCCATCCGTTATCTGCAGGAACTGATCTGCTTCCTCTCAGCGGGGGCTTAAAGCCAGAAAAGAGAGTTTGGGTGGGCCACATTTACTTCCACCAAAACTGGACATTCCACTCCACAAACATTCAAAAGAATGTAAATCCAACATTACTAACAGTACAGAACATTTCCACACGTGTCTCATCAGTAATAAAACATATCCATGTTTGAGAGGCCGTGTGACGTGATGAGTTTCCTAAACAGTCAGTCAGTGTCGGTTGCAGGAGCCGCGTCGCCTGACGGAGGCTTTTACGTGCAAAAATAAGATGTTTTACTTTGAATTATTTTGAACATCATGATTACAAACTAATAGCCTAGATTTACAATACAACATGTTAGTAAGACTATAACACAAAATAATGCATCACATTTTTGGGTTAGAGATAGCTACTTCAGGACTGCAGTCACATCAGACGCTCCTATTTCAGTCTTTTGTTTCTGTCAGCCTGTTTCAGTTCTAGTTCTAGTTTGGGTCCAGCTATCTAATAACCACATGTGTAATATCTGTCACTCACATCCTACCTGCTTGTATTGCACTGTTTTTCTTTCTTTCTCGTACTGCACTACTTTTATTTTCATTCCAATGTATATACTGTTTATATTTTATAGTTATATATTTTCTGTGATATTTTCCATCTTAACACCATGAAGGTTCAAGTTAATAAACGTGGCTCCGTGACACGTTTAAGCAACCCTGGTTTAAAGATTAATCTAATTATGAGCGACACCATAAACTTCTGCAGAGACTTTATTAAACTTTGAACTTTTCCTCTGATTGATTTAGAAAATGTTTAACTGTAAATAAATCCTGCAGCAGGAAGGAGCAGAAGTCGTTTACAGAAATGTTCAGGCCTGATTTTAAGGTTTATTTATTCCAGTTACCAGTGTTGGGGTAGTTACCCTAAAAAGGTAATCCATTACATATTACTAGTTACTTTTTAAAAAAGTAATCCCTTACACTACTTAGTTACTGGTTTCTGAAAGTAACTAGTTACATTACTTTTGGATTACTCCGCAATATCACCTGAGCTGCACCAGAACTCGATTGCCAATGAACAACATTTACAGGACTGTCTCAGAAAATTAGAATATTGTGATTTTCTGTAATGTAATTACAAAAACAAAAATGTTATACATTCTGGATTCATTACAAATCAACTGAAATATTGCAAGCCTTTTATTATTTTAATATTGCTGATCATGGTTTACAGCTTAAGAAAACTCAAATATCCTATCTCAAAAAATTGGAATATTCTGGAAATCTTAAACTTAAACTGTAAACCATAATCAGCAATATTAAAATAATAAAAGGCTTGTAATATTTCAGTTGATTTGTAATGAATCCAGAATGTATAACATTTTTGTTTTTGTAATTGCATTACAGAAAATAACAATATTCTAATTTTCCGAGACAGTCCTGTAGTTGGAACCTTATTACTGCAGTGTCGAGATCAGCACCAGAAGTCCCGTAAAATCACGTAAAATCACGTAAAATCCTGTTAAAGGCTGATTTATGGTTCTGCATGTACCCTACGCCGTAGGCTCTGCGTTGATTTAACGTGGAACCATAAATCAGCCTTAAGTCAGACAAGTGTTGCGCAACGTGTGAAGACGCATGAAAGGCAAGTTTGATTTTCTTTTCTGTTCTCCCGGCGGATGGATGATGGATGTAGTTCTGTAACATCATGAGCTTTAATGTGAATTTCTCCTGATTAATTTCAGATTCTAAATGGGGACGATAAACTCCAGGGAACGTCCTCCACACTTCAGGACACCACTACCACAACTACCACCTTCAGGAAGAAGGTAAGATGACTAACACCGTTGGACACAACATCAAATCCAGTCTGACTGTCAGTTTTTAGACGTAATAAAAGCCGTCAGGACCTGATCTGACCATGAACTTCATGCAACCTCAGAAGAATCAAACACATTACCCCATCATGGTTTACAGAACCAAACCAGACACATGAGGAAGCTGTGGAACACTAACTAGAGGTTAACACTAACTAGAGGTTTACTAACATTAACTAGAGGTTTACTAACACTAACTAGAGGTTTACTAACACTAACTAGAGGTTTACTAACACTAACTAGAGGATTAAAAACACTAACTAGAGGTTTACTAACACTAACTAGAGGTTTACTAACACTAACTAGAGGTTTACTAACACTAACTAGAGGATTAAAAACACTAACTAGAGGTTTACTAACACTAACTAGAGGTTAACTAACACTAACTAGAGGTTAACACTAACTAGAGGTTTACTAACACTAACTAGAGGTTAACTAACACTAACTAGATGATTAAAAACACTAACTAGAGGTTTACTAACACTAACTAGAGGTTAACTAACACTAACTAGAGGTTAACACTAACTAGAGGTTTACTAACACTAACTAGAGGTTAACTAACACTAACTAGAGGATTAAAAACACTAACTAGAGGTTTACTAACACTAACTAGAGGTTTACTAACACTAACTAGAGGTTAACACTAACTAGAGGTTTACTAACACTAACTAGAGGTTAACTAACACTAACTAGAGGATTAAAAACACTAACTAGAGGTTTACTAACACTAACTAGAGGTTTACTAACACTAACTAGAGGTTAACTAACACTAACTAGAGGATTAAAAACACTAACTAGAGGTTTACTAACACTAACTAGAGGTTAACTAACACTAACTAGAGGTTAACACTAACTAGAGGTTTACTAACACTAACTAGAGGTTAACTAACACTAACTAGAGGTTTACTAACACTAACTAGAGGTTTACTAACACTAACTAGAGGTTTACTAACACTAACTAGAGGATTAAAAACACTAACTAGAGGTTTACTAACACTAACTAGAGGTTAACTAACACTAACTAGAGGTTAACACTAACTAGAGGTTTACTAACACTAACTAGAGGTTAACTAACACTAACTAGAGGATTAAAAACACTAACTAGAGGTTTACTAACACTAACTAGAGGTTAACTAACACTAACTAGAGGTTAACACTAACTAGAGGTTTACTAACACTAACTAGAGGTTTACTAACACTAACTAGAGGTTTACTAACACTAACTAGAGGTTTACTAACACTAACTAGAGGATTAAAAACACTAACTAGAGGTTTACTAACACTAACTAGAGGTTAACTAACACTAACTAGAGGTTAACACTAACTAGAGGTTTACTAACACTAACTAGAGGTTAACTAACACTAACTAGAGGATTAAAAACACTAACTAGAGGTTTACTAACACTAACTAGAGGTTAACTAACACTAACTAGAGGTTAACACTAACTAGAGGTTTACTAACACTAACTAGAGGTTAACTAACACTAACTAGAGGTTTACTAACACTAACTAGAGGTTTACTAACACTAACTAGAGGTTTACTAACACTAACTAGAGGATTAAAAACACTAACTAGAGGTTTACTAACACTAACTAGAGGTTAACTAACACTAACTAGAGGTTAACACTAACTAGAGGTTAACTAACACTAACTAGAGGATTAAAAACACTAACTAGAGGTTTACTAACACTAACTAGAGGTTAACTAACACTAACTAGAGGTTAACACTAACTAGAGGTTTACTAACACTAACTAGAGGTTTACTAACACTAACTAGAGGTTTACTAACACTAACTAGAGGATTAAAAACACTAACTAGAGGTTTACTAACACTAACTAGAGGTTAACTAACACTAACTAGAGGTTAACACTAACTAGAGGTTTACTAACACTAACGAGAGGTTAACTAACACTAACTAGAGGTTAACACTAACTAGAGGTTTACTAACACTAACTAGAGGTTTACTAACACTAACTAGAGGTTTACTAACACTAACTAGAGGATTAAAAACACTAACTAGAGGATTAAAAACACTAACTAGAGGTTTACTAACACTAACTAGAGGATTAAAAACACTAACTAGAGGTTTACTAACACTAACTAGAGGTTTACTAACACTAACTAGAGGTTAACACTAGCTAGAGGTTAACTAACACTAACTAGAGGTTAACACTAACTAGAGGTTTACTAACACTAACTAGAGGTTTACTAACACTAACTAGAGGTTTACTAACACTAACTAGAGGATTAAAAACACTAACTAGAGGATTAAAAACACTAACTAGAGGTTTACTAACACTAACTAGAGGTTTACTAACACTAACTAGAGGTTTACTAACACTAACTAGAGGATTAAAAACACTAACTAGAGGTTTACTAACACTAACTAGAGGTTAACTAACACTAACTAGAGGTTAACACTAACTAGAGGTTTACTAACACTAACTAGAGGATTAAAAACACTAACTAGAGGTTTACTAACACTAACTAGAGGTTAACTAACACTAACTAGAGGTTAACACTAACTAGAGGTTTACTAACACTAACTAGAGGTTTACTAACACTAACTAGAGGTTTACTAACACTAACTAGAGGATTAAAAACACTAACTAGAGGTTTACTAACACTAACTAGAGGTTAACTAACACTAACTAGAGGTTAACACTAACTAGAGGTTTACTAACACTAACTAGAGGTTTACTAACACTAACTAGAGGTTTACTAACACTAACTAGAGGATTAAAAACACTAACTAGAGGTTTACTAACACTAACTAGAGGTTAACTAACACTAACTAGAGGTTAACACTAACTAGAGGTTTACTAACACTAACTAGAGGTTAACACTAACTAGAGGTTTACTAACACTAACTAGAGGTTTACTAACACTAACTAGAGGTTTACTAACACTAACTAGAGGATTAAAAACACTAACTAGAGGATTAAAAACACTAACTAGAGGTTTACTAACACTAACTAGAGGATTAAAAACACTAACTAGAGGTTTACTAACACTAACTAGAGGTTAACTAACACTAACTAGAGGTTAACACTAGCTAGAGGTTTACTAACACTAACTAGAGGTTAACTAACACTAACTAGAGGTTTACTAACACTAACTAGAGGTTTACTAACACTAACTAGAGGTTTACTAACACTAACTAGAGGATTAAAAACACTAACTAGAGGATTAAAAACACTAACTAGAGGTTTACTAACACTAACTAGAGGTTTACTAACACTAACTAGAGGATTAAAAACACTAACTAGAGGTTTACTAACACTAACTAGAGGTTAACTAACACTAACTAGAGGTTAACACTAACTAGAGGTTTACTAACACTAACTAGAGGTTAACTAACACTAACTAGAGGATTAAAAACACTAACTAGAGGTTTACTAACACTAACTAGAGGTTAACTAACACTAACTAGAGGTTAACACTAACTAGAGGTTTACTAACACTAACTAGAGGTTAACTAACACTAACTAGAGGTTTACTAACACTAACTAGATGTTTACTAACACTAACTAGAGGTTTACTAACACTAACTAGAGGATTAAAAACACTAACTAGAGGTTTACTAACACTAACTAGAGGTTAACTAACACTAACTAGAGGTTAACACTAACTAGAGGTTTACTAACACTAACTAGAGGTTAACTAACACTAACTAGAGGTTAACACTAACTAGAGGTTTACTAACACTAACTAGAGGTTTACTAACACTAACTAGAGGATTAAAAACACTAACTAGAGGATTAAAAACACTAACTAGAGGTTTACTAACACTAACTAGAGGATTAAAAACACTAACTAGAGGTTTACTAACACTAACTAGAGGTTTACTAACACTAACTAGAGGATTAAAAACACTAACTAGAGGTTTACTAACACTAACTAGAGGTTAACTAACACTAACTAGAGGTTAACACTAACTAGAGGTTTACTAACACTAACTAGAGGTTTACTAACACTAACTAGAGGTTTACTAACACTAACTAGAGGTTTACTAACACTAACTAGAGGATTAAAAACACTAACTAGAGGATTAAAAACACTAACTAGAGGTTTACTAACACTAACTAGAGGTTTACTAACACTAACTAGAGGATTAAAAACACTAACTAGAGGTTTACTAACACTAACTAGAGGTTTACTAACACTAACTAGAGGATTAAAAACACTAACTAGAGGTTTACTAACACTAACTAGAGGTTTACTAACACTAACTAGAGGTTTACTAACACTAACTAGAGGTTTACTAACACTAACTAGAGGATTAAAAACACTAACTAGAGGTTTACTAACACTAACTAGAGGTTAACTAACACTAACTAGAGGTTTACTAACACTAACTAGAGGTTTACTAACACTAACTAGAGGTTTACTAACACTAACTAGAGGTTTACTAACACTAACTAGAGGTTTACTAACACTAACTAGAGGTTTACTAACACTAACTAGAGGATTAAAAACACTAACTAGAGGTTTACTAACACTAACTAGAGGTTTACTAACACTAACTAGAGGTTTACTAACACTAACTAGAGGTTTACTAACACTAACTAGAGGATTAAAAACACTAACTAGAGGTTTACTAACACTAACTAGAGGTTTACTAACACTAACTAGAGGATTAAAAACACTAACTAGAGGTTTACTAACACTAACTAGAGGTTTACTAACACTGATGAATGGATGATGGATGATGGATGATGGATGGATGATGGATGGATGATGGAAGGATGATGGATGGATGGAGTTCAACATCATGAACTTCAATTAGATTTTTTCCTGATTCCCTTCAGAGTCCAAATGGAGGATCAGAAATCTAGAAACGCTTCGACATCTTCACCAACCAGCGTGGTGTCTACATCCAGGTACCGGTACATCAAATCCAGTCTGTCTGTCAGTTTTCAGATTAATAAAAGCCGTCAGTCTCTCAGAGGGTTCTAGTTTTAGTCTCTACAGGTTCTATCTGTTGGAATAATTATTTATATAAATACAGACAAATGTTGAAGTTATCATTTTTCATGATTATGCCATAACTTTGAATATTAAAATTGTGCTTATTGCTTTATACGTGTTAACTGAAGCTGCAAGTTTCACATCTCTGCAGAGGAATGTGGGAGTAGCGCAAATCCTCTTATCAAGTGTGTGTGTGTGTGTGTGTGTGTGTGTGTGTGTGTGTGTGTGTGTGTGTGTGTGTGTGTGTGTGTGTGTGTGTGTGTGTGTGTGTGTGTGTGTGTGTGTGTGTGTGTTAACTTGTTATTTCAAGCAGGGGAGCAGAATCCCGGTGGAGGTTTGGATGCATCTTGAGCTGAAGATATTAACTGACTTCTCATATTCTTCTAATGTGAGCTAATAATTCCCCCTTCACATGAGCAGCCTTAACCCCCCCCTTATGCTGCTCGTGCTCGTGTAACCAGGGCCTTCCCAACTGAATAAAAAGAGGAGACGAGGCAGAGACGGACAGAGATGTTTGGGGTGTTGGGACTGCACGTTCTCTGACTTCTCTCCTCGCGGGTTTTTAACCTGAACTGATGTCTCTGTCTTTTGTAAATATTCAGCAGATTTAGCCAAGTTGCTGAGGGTTTCAGTCTGGACCTGACACTCTCCACCTATGCTGTCTAGTTCTAGTATATCTGTCTTACTGTACTTATTGTACTTCTTTTCACAATCCATTTTCATTTTCTCCCGATCAAATCCAGTTAATCGGGTCTTGGCGGGGCTGATCCCCGCAATTTTATAATAATTGTAAAAAAAAATAAAGGTTGCTACTTCATGGATTTCACTTATCAAGGGTTCTTTTTGGAACGTAACCCCTGAAAATCAGGGATTACTGTACAAGCAAAACTGGAGACGCACCCGACCACGTCTTCTTTCCAGAGGTTGGTCCCGGACGAGCCCCGGCCCGTCTCCGTTTCCTGCCTGGACCCCGACCACGTCTGCTTTCCAGGGGTTGGTCCAATATTTTCTTGTATTTTACCTGTTGTGTTGTATGGATTTCTATGCAGGATCTCCATTACCAGCATGCCCTAGGTTCTTAGCACATGCGCAGTAGCGTCAGCAGAGCGCCAGCTGGAAGTGAGTGTTTGTTGTTGCCATGACAGCGGCAGTCGGTTTTTATATCGGTCTGGGAATAAACGTTATGTTGAGACCAGCTACACGCCTTGTCTTATATATACATTTATATTAAGACAAATAACACATGGTGTCAGAATGGGCCGCGGGTAATTATAAGAAGAAGTTTTTACCGCGAGAGAGCCACGGAAGAGGAGTAAGTTTAAAAAAAGAAAAAAAAAAAGTTGCCGGTCTCGACGTGAGTTAAACAGACACAGCAACGGCTACGCTGGCTGCAACCGACGGTGACAGTGAAACGGGAGAAGAGGGACAGATCGAACAAGTAAAAGAGGATCTGGAGCCCAAATTGGAGGACAACCAGCAACCAGAAAAAGCTGAGGAAGCCCCACTACCCCGTCGTTCTGTCATGGATAGGCTAAGTCCGCCCACTTGTATGCAGTTGACTGGTAATCTTGCTGATAACTGGAAACGTTTTAAGCAGAGATTCAATATATATTTGGCAGCAAGTGGAGCAGGGGGTGATGATGAAAAACTGAAAGCTAACATCCTTTTGCATGTAATTGGAGAAGATGCATTGGACATATATAATAGCTTTCAGCTGAATGATGATAATCTGACTGTGGCAGCACTAATGAAGCAGTTTGAAGAGTATTTTGTGCCAAAGCAGAATGTGACTTTTGAGAGGTACAAGTTTTTCACCCATGACCAAAAGCAAGGAGAACCTTTTGATCAATACTTAGCAGAGCTACACACACTCAGCAAGACATGTGAATTTGAAAATCTGAGAGATTCACTAGTGAGGGACAGGATTGTCTGTGGAACAGTGGATAACGCACTCAGAGAAAGACTGCTCAGAGAAAATGGACTTACACTAGATAAATGTGTCAGCATGTGTAGAGCAGCAGAGACCACCCGTGCACAAGCAAAAGAGCTGCGGAGAGGTGAAACAGCAGTGCATTCAGTGCATAAAGAGCAGAGGAAAACAAAAACATTTACCAAACAAAATGAGAAAGAGTTCACATGTGGTAAATGTGGAGGCAAGCACAAGCCAAAGTCATGTCCTGCATTTGGCAAATCCTGCAACAACTGTGGAAAAAGCAATCATTATGCAAAATGTTGCAAAGCATCTTCAAGAAAGAAAGTTCACACAGTTGAAGAGGATGATGATGAAGAAGAAGATGATGAATTCATTGTCGATGTTGTGCAGGTTAATGAGGTTAGTCACTCTGAAAAAGCTGAATGGATTGTGCCAATTGAACTGAATAAGACAGTTATTCCGTTCAAAATTGATACTGGAGCCCAGGCAAACCTGCTGTCTATTGAGGACTACAAAACACTGACTGTGAAGAGCAAAATACGTCCAATAAAAACAAAAGTGACAGGATACACTGGAGAAAGCGTTCCTGTTAAGGGCGGCTGCATAGCAACCTTCAAGCACAAAGGTCGGCAGATAAAAGCACAATTACTGATCGTGGATAAGAAAGTTCAACCAATCCTCGGGCTCAGTGCAAGTGAAAAGCTCAATCTAGTCAAAAGAGTGTTTGTAGTGACATCATCCGAGACTGCAAAGGATCAACATTCACTCATGGAAGAGTATAAAGACTGTTTTGAAGGACTGGGATGTTTACCTGGAAAACACAAATTACATGTGGATGAAAGTGTCCCTCCTGTTGTGCATCCCTGCAGGAAAGTTCCATTTGCACTACGGGAGAAACTAAAAGATGAACTGGCGCGCATGGAGAAACTAGAGGTCATCAGGAAAATTGATGAGCCCTCTGACTGGGTCAGTTCGCTGGTGATAGTCCAAAAGAAAACAGGCGCCCTGAGAGTTTGCCTGGACCCAAGGAACCTTAATAAGGCAATAAAAAGAGAACATTTCAAGCTACCAACCAGAGAGGAAATCATGGCACAGTTTGCTGGAGCTAAATGGTTTAGCAAACTCGATGCTTCGTCAGGTTTCTGGCAAATGAGACTAGATGAGCAGAGTTCGAGACTGTGCACATTCAACACACCTGAGGGCAGGTACAGATTTCTTCGTCTGCCGTATGGCATCTTGTCAGCGCCTGAAGTCTACCACAAGACCATACACATGATATTTGAACACATACCTGGAGTAGACACTATGATGGATGACATCATCGTATGGGGATCTACAAGACAAGAGCACGACGAAAGACTGAGACAAGTGCTAGACAAGACTAGAGAAGTGAATCTAAGACTCAATAAAGACAAATGCGAGTTCGGAGTGAAATCACTTACCTTCTTGGGAGATGTTGTCAGCGAAGAGGGGGTCAAGCCTGACCCGAGAAAAACTTCAGCAATCAACAACATGGAAAGACCCAAGAACAAGGAGGAAGTCAGACGATTCATGGGAATGGTCACCTATCTCGCCAAATTTGTACCACAGCTGTCGACACAGTCAGCACCACTCAGAAGCCTTCTCGTAGAAAAGAACGAGTGGATCTGGTCCCATGAACAGGAGCAATGCTTCCTGAAACTGAAAGAGATTCTGATAAGTGAGCCAGTGCTAAAGTTCTACGATCCAGAGAAGACTTCTAGGATCTCGGCGGATGCATCACAGTACGGCCTGGGAGCAGTGCTGCTGCAGCAGCATGACAAGCAGTGGCTGCCAGTCGCCTATGCGTCCAGGGCCTTGACGAGTGCTGAGACCAGGTACGCTCAAATAGAAAAGGAACTTTTAGCGAGCCTCTATGCATGTGAGCGTTTCCACCAATACGTCTATGGTCAAGCTTTTGAAGTGGAAACTGACCACAAGCCTCTCGTGTCCATAATGGCCAAACCGCTGAATGACTGTCCTGTTAGGATACAGCGCATGTTGATCAGGCTGCAGAAATATGACGTGCACATGACATACACGCAAGGAAAATACATGTACACCGCTGACACCTTGTCTAGAGCAGTGGATAAGGGCGAAAGTGCAGACAGTGAGAAAACCACTGAAATCCAAGCGTATGTGGACATGATCATCACATCTCTACCGGTGTCTCCGGACAAAACAGAACAAATACGGAGAGAGACCACTGCAGATGAAACAATGAAGCAACTCAAGGTGACAATACAAAAAGGATGGCCTGAAAACAAAAGAGACTGCCCATTGAAAGTACAAGACTACTGGAATCACAGGGCAGAGCTCACTGTGGTGGACGACATTGTATTAAAGGGGAGCAAATATGTCATTCCATCCTCACTACGCAAACAAATGCTCCAAAAGATACATGAAGGTCACCTCGGAGAAGTCAAGTGTAAACGCAGAGCAAGGGAAGTCATGTACTGGCCAAGAATCAATCTCGACATCAGCCAGATAACAGCGTCATGTGAACTTTGCCGCACCTACAGGCCGAAACAACAAGCTGAGCCGCTAATGCCTCACCCGGTGCCCCACAGACCATACTATAAAGTAGGAGCTGACTTATTTGACTGTGACGGAAAGAGTTACATAGTGGTCACTGACTACTTCTCAAACTATCCTGAAGTTGGAGCACTACAGTCGACCACATCTAAAGCAGTCATCAACTACCTCAAGACGGTCTTCGCCAGGCACGGGGTCCCATGTGAACTGTTTTCGGACAATGGTGTTCAGTTTTCTAGCTGTGAGTTCGCCACCTTTGCCAAAGAATGGGGGTTCAAACACTCTACCTCCAGTCCAACCTATCCAAGGTCTAATGGCCTGGCAGAAAGCTCTGTGAAAATAGTCAAAAACTTAATGAAGAAATCAGAGGACAGAAGTGACTTTCAAAAGAGCTTACTGATCTACCGGAGTACACCTCTGCAGAACGGGCTTTCACCAGCACAAATGCTGATGGGTAGGCGCATACGCTCCAACCTGCCGGTGAATGAGGACTTGCTGACGCCCAGAGGTGCACACAAGGTCAGGAAAGACAAGGAGGAACAAAAAGTGAAACAAAAACGGTTGCACGACCGGACAGCAAAACATCTGCCTATGCTGAAGCCAGGGGACATGGTGCGTCTCAGGGACATCTCTACGGGCACTTGGAGACAACAAGGACAGGTGGAGGAGGAAGTTGCTCCACGCTCCTACAGGGTCCAGACGGAGAGTGGACTGTCTCTGAGGAGAAACCGCACGGATCTTCAACTACAGCCTCAGCTGACTGACAACGAAACGGTTCAAGAGACTGTTCAACAGGACACAACTGACTCCGCAGAGCCAGCTAACAGTGGTCCTGACCATGCTGCCGCTGGTCCAAAAGCAATGCCCGCAACGCCAGCTGTTGCAAGACAGTTGAGACCTAAGAGACTTATTCAGCCACCTAAGAGACTGATTGGGAGTTGCTAAATATGAATGGATTTTTGCAAACGGACTGTTTTTCTCTTACGACCTGCTGAGAATGTGTCGTGGATTTTACTGTTTATTCTGTTTATCTTACCTATCAATTATTTGAGTCAACAGTTTAAGTTTGTGAGTTTAAAAAAAAAAAAAAAAAAAAGAAAAGGTGCAAAGACAATGTTGATGATACATGATTCTGTTTACGCTGTTTGCATGTAATTTAATGTATTAATTTATTAATTAATTTATTTAATTTAATGTATTATTTTCCTTGGAGAGAGTATTAATCAGTTAGAATTCTTACTGAGAAAAGTTCTTGAAATGCACTTTAGTATAGTGTGGTTTTTCTTTAAATGACATTTCTTATTTAGGGGGAAAGATGTGTTGTATGGATTTCTATGCAGGATCTCCATTACCAGCATGCCCTAGGTTCTTAGCACATGCGCAGTAGCGTCAGCAGAGCGCCAGCTGGAAGTGAGTGTTTGTTGTTGCCATGACAGCGGCAGTCGGTTTTTATATCGGTCTGGGAATAAACGTTATGTTGAGACCAGCTACACGCCTTGTCTTATATATACATTTATATTAAGACAAATAACACACCTGTTTTATATTCTAACGTCACACTTAAAAGTAACTCCACTTCTCTGTCACTCCAAACCAAAGACTCTGGTTCATCTTGGAAGTAACTGGAAGTTACTCGTGTCATTTGTTGATGTTTTTTTCCAGGATTCTGATTGGCTAGCATGACTTTATCTTCTCGTTACACTGCCCCCTGTAGGTTTGGCTGCTCATAGCACCATAACAGATATTTATGCAGGTTCCTGGAAATGATGGCATTTTTCTAGAATAGAATAGAAGACTTTATTGATCTCCCAGAGGAGAAATTCAGTCGTGCAGCAGCCAAAACACACACACGCTTTATACAAAAAATTTAAAATAGAAATAACCAATAAATAGTTAAATAATAAAAAGAGCAATATAAAAAGTAGAAAAAGAGTATGTACAAGAGAGAAAAAAATAGTAAACACCAAAAAAATGGATAATATTTACAAAAATATTTAAAAATATTTTCAAAAATACTTTGAAGGTATTAGAGGTATTAGTGGTTATTGCACTTATAGACAGGTTTATTGCACATGGGTGGCTACAGTTGGTTATTATAGAGTCAAAAACACGTTCTAAACGTAGAAGGGGAAATATCCGTTTTTGCAAATACCCACTATGGAAACGTGGCCTGAAAGCGTCAAAAATCGCCTGATTCCTGCATCGTGCTCCTTGCCAAAGTCTGTCGACGGCTGCAGTGGGCGGGGCTTTCAAGCTGCGCTGCAGAACTGGAGGGAACAAAGTGCATGTAGTCTACATATATCTATATTTATACCACGGTCTGTGTGGATACTCCATTCTGATTGGCTGGCAGGTGTCCATTAAAAGTGTTAATGGACACCTACAAAACAAGTTGGGTCAAATTGCCTGATAACTTATATCATTACTGGATCAACTGCCAGGTGGTAACCACGGCAACGTTACTGTAGCATAGCAGAACGGAGCTGAGCGGACTAGCATATCCCCCGTTGCTAAGTCGTATCTCAGGTCTGTCATTTTTACTGGAGAATCAACACTGTGTCTGTTAAAGAGCTTGTGGGACGGTAGTGATTGTTCCAGGTATTAGTCAGACCCTCAGGTAGTGATTGTTCCAGGTATTAGTCAGACCCTCAGGTGGTAAAAACTACCAGGTTCTTATGGGACGGTAGTTATTGTTCCAGGTATTAGTCAGACCCTCAGGTAGTGATTGTTCCAGGTATTAGTCAGACCCTCAGGTAGTGATTGTTCCAGGTATTAGTCAGACCCTCAGGTGTTAAAAACTACCAGGTTCTTATGGGACGGTAGTTATTGTTCCAGGTATTAGTCAGACCCTCAGGTAGTGATTGTTCCAGGTATTAGTCAGACCCTCAGGTGTTAAAAACTACCAGGTTCTTATGGGACGGTAGTTATTGTTCCAGGTATTAGTCAGACCCTCAGATGGTAAAAACTACCAGGTTCTTATGGGACGGTAGTGATTGTTCCAGGTATTAGTCAGACCCTCAGGTGGTAAAAACTACCAGGTTCTTATGGGACGGTAGTAATTGTTCCAGGTATTAGTCAGACCCTCAGGTAGTGATTGTTCCAGGTATTGTTATATAACTAATGATTTCAACTGAAAACACATTAAAGCATGAAGAACTGATTTAATATTTTTTTTTTTTTGGTAAGTGACCGTGGTATAAGCGGATAATGCTCTTCCAGGTGGACAGTAACAGAAATATATTTCGCTTCACTTCATAATATGTGTGCATGGTACAGGGTTTGATATTTTGGTTTAGTATAAATATTAGTTATTTTAAATGTTTGTATTTCAGGGCAATATTCCACCAAACTGACCGGAGGCTGTTGTCACCAGTTCATCACCATGGCAACGACAAGAAGCTGTTTATTGGTCTCTCAGCGGTTGTATTTAGTCATAAACATGTAGAGTTCAGGGTTCAGGGATCTGGATCTGGATCCAGATCCAGATCCAGATCCAGATCCAGGTCCAGATCCAGATCCAGATCCAGATCCAGATCCAGGTCCAGATCCAGATCCAGATCCAGGTCCAGGTCCAGATCCAGGTCCAGATCCAGATCCAGATCCAGGTCCAGATGAAGGAGACGGAGGCAGCAGTTTCCAGAAAAACCTAATTTATTATTATTCTTCAACAAAAGCCCAGCTGAGAAGGAACCGAACAAACCAGCAACCAGAGACATGAGGCTAAAGCTAACATTAGAGCTAACACTTCTGTAGTAACATGAGTTTTAGCATGTTAAAGCTAACACTGTAACAAATCATATTAAACCTTCATATTTTATCATTTAAGACATTTTTTTTAATTCACAATGCTAAAGCTATGTTATAGTATAAGTTTGCTTTAGCATGCTAATGTCACATCAAGACTGTTATACTTAAATGTTACCATATGAGCTATAGCATGCTAATGCTATTATTACATCACAAGCTTTATTACGGCTAAGCTAACAATAATAATAATAATAATAATAATAATAATAATAATGCTGTGGTTTTATTTAGCTCCTTCAAGGCTCCCAGAGCTTTACAGAGATCATTATTCATTCGTACATCCTCACTGGTGGTGGTAGCTACGTTTGTAGCCACAGGTGCTACGTTTTTCCTGGTGTAATATGGTCCAGTTTCCTGGTGTAATATGGTCCAGTTTCCTGGTGTAATATGGTCCAGTTTCCTGGTGTAATGTGGTCCAGTTTCCTGGTCCAGTTTCCTGGTGTAATATGGTCCAGTTTCCTGGTGTAATGTGGTCCAGTTTCCTGGTGTAATATGGTCCAGTTTCCTGGTGTAATATAGTCCAGTTTCCTGGTGTAATGTGGTCCAGTTTCCTGGTGTAATGTGGTCCAGTTTCCTGGTGTAATATAGTCCAGTTTCCTGGTGTAATGTGGTCCAGTTTCCTGGTGTAATGTGGTCCAGTTTCCTGGTGTAATGTGGTCCAGTTTCCTGGTCCAGTTTCCTGGTGTAATATGGTCCAGTTTCCTGGTGTAATGTGGTCCAGTTTCCTGGTGTAATATGGTCCAGTTTCCTGGTGTAATATAGTCCAGTTTCCTGGTGTAATGTGGTCCAGTTTCCTGGTGTAATGTGGTCCAGTTTCCTGGTGTAATATGGTCCAGTTTCCTGGTGTAATATGGTCCAGTTTCCTGGTGTAATATGGTCCAGTTTCCTGGTGTAATATGGTTCAGTTTCCTGGTGTAACATGGTCCAGTTTCCTGGTGTAATGTGGTCCAGTTTCCTGGTGTAATGTGGTCCAGTTTCCTGGTGTAATATGGTCCAGTTTCCTGGTGTAATATGGTCCAGTTTCCTGGTGTAATATGGTTCAGTTTCCTGGTGTAACATGGTCCAGTTTCCTGGTGTAATGTGGTCCAGTTTCCTGGTGTAATATGGTCCAGTTTCCTGGTGTAATATGGTCCAGTTTCCTGGTGTAATGTGGTCCAGTTTCCTGGTGTAATGTGGTCCAGTTTCCTGGTCCAGTTTCCTGGTGTAATGTGGTCCAGTTTCCTGGTGTAATATGGTCCAGTTTCCTGGTGTAATATGGTCCAGTTTCCTGGTCCAGTTTCCTGGTGTAATGTGGTCCAGTTTCCTGGTGTAATATGGTCCAGTTTCCTGGTCCAGTTTCCTGGTGTAATATGGTCCAGTTTCCTGGTCCAGTTTCCTGGTGTAATGTGGTCCAGTTTCCTGGTGTAATATGGTCCAGTTTCCTGGTCCAGTTTCCTGGTGTAATGTGGTCCAGTTTCCTGGTGTAATATGGTCCAGTTTCCTGGTCCAGTTTCCTGGTGTAATGTGGTCCAGTTTCCTGGTGTAATGTGGTCCAGTTTCCTGGTCCAGTTTCCTGGTGTAATGTGGTCCAGTTTCCTGGTGTAATATGGTCCAGTTTCCTGGTCCAGTTTCCTGGTGTAATGTGGTCCAGTTTCCTGGTGTAATATGGTCCAGTTTCCTGGTCCAGTTTCCTGGTGTAATGTGGTCCAGTTTCCTGGTGTAATATGGTCCAGTTTCCTGGTGTAATGTGGTCCAGTTTCCTGGTGTAATATGGTCCAGGTTCCTGGTGTAATGTGGTCCAGTTTCCTGGTGTAATATGGTCCAGTTTCCTGGTGTAATATGGTCCAGTTTCCTGGTGTAATGTGGTCCAGTTTCCTGGTGTAATATGGTCCAGTTTCCTGGAGTAATGTGGTCCAGTTTCCTGGTGTAATATGGTCCAGTTTCCTGGTGTAATATGGTCCAGTTTCCTGGAGTAATGTGGTCCAGTTTCCTGGTGTAATGTGGTCCAGTTTCCTGGTGTAATGTGGTCCAGTTTCCTGGTGTAATATGGTCCAGTTTCCTGGTGTAATATAGTCCAGTTTCCTGGTGTAATGTGGTCCAGTTTCCTGGTGTAATGTGGTCCAGGTTCCTGGTGTAATGTGGTCCAGTTTCCTGGTGTAATGTGGTCCAGTTTCCTGGTGTAATATGGTCCAGGTTCCTGGTGTAATATGGTCCAGTTTCCTGGTGTAATATGGTTCAGTTTCCTGTTCCAGTTTCCTGGTGTAATATGGTCCAGTTTCCTGGTGTAATATGGTCCAGTTTCCTGGTCCAGTTTCCTGGTGTAATGTGGTCCAGTTTCCTGGTGTAATATGGTCCAGTTTCCTGGTGTAATGTGGTCCAGTTTCCTGGTGTAATGTGGTCCAGTTTCCTGGTGTAATATGGTCCAGTTTCCTGGTGTAATGTGGTCCAGTTTCCTGGTCCAGTTTCCTGGTCCAGTTTCCTGGTGTAATATGGTCCAGTTTCCTGGTCCAGTTTCCTGGTGTAATATGGTCCAGTTTCCTGGTCCAGTTTCCTGGTGTTTGTAAGGACTCTTCTTAGTCACCTTCAACCAGACATCAAACACTTTAGGGACAAAACTGAATATATTTTTATTCATCATACAGACACTTAAACTCCACATTTACAATCTGATGCCAAACTTCACATGAAAAGCAGAAACGTTTGGGTCGCACCAATTATTGTTTAATTGGTAACACAAGTGGGGTCCAAAAGAGTCCGCCGTTGATCTTCTTCTCACTTTAGCAGAACTCGACCAGAACTCGTCCAGGACAAAGTGAAGGTTCGACTCTACAAACGTCTTCGTCTTCATGAACCGGGTTGACGCCGGTCACCTGGTTCAGGCCAACGTAGAACAGAAGGGTTGTTTCACGAAGGGCCGTATTTAACTAAACTCTCCCGTGATGGTTGTGTGTGTTCTGTTCTTGTGTTTGTGTGTTTTAAGAGTCATGTGTGTTATAACCTCGGCTTGGAGCGGTGGCCGTGAGTGCGACGGCCCGATCAACGCTGCTCGCAGCTTTAATTATTATTATTATTATTCTTACTCTGAATGACGCGCACACGTTCCTGCAAAGAAGCAGAACTATCCGGACTATTTTCAGAGCCTCCTAGCTTCTTCTTCTTAGTCACCGTCAACCAGACATCAAACACTTTAGGGACAAAACTGAATATATTTTTATTCATCTCACAGACACTTAAACTCCACATTTACAATCTGACGCCAAACTTTACATGAAAAGCAGAAACGTTTGGGTCGCACCTGAACTCAAAAGTATATAAAGTGCAAAAATGTGTCGCGTTGAGGCCGAATTTAAATCATACTGAGCTCAAGGTTTGAGGAGAAGAGGAGTTACATGATGTCAGAAGTTTCTCATTTACATAAAAGTCCAAAGTCTGTTGGGGGTGTGGCCTAGGATTAGGGGCGGGGCCAGGACTGGGGGGGCGGGGTCTGGGCGGGGCCAGTGTTGGGGGCGGGGCCTCACTTCCAGACCTTGACGATGCCGTCCCGGGAGGACGTGACGATAAACCCCTGCGTGGTCTGGAACGTGGAGGCGGGGCCAGGACTGGGGCGGGGCCAGAGTTGGGGCCAGGGTTGGGGGCGGGGCCAGGGCTGGGGGCGGGGCTTCACTTCCAGACCTTGACGATGCCGTCCCGGGACGAGGTGACGATAAACCCCTGCGTGGTCTGGAACGTGGCCACGTCGGTGATGATGTCGTGGTGGCCGACTGGCAGCTGGTCCGGGCCGCGGCGCGGAGAATCCTCGGCTGCTCCGCTCTTCTGCTTGCTGTGGATCTCCTGCAGGAAACACCGGTGGGTTAACGGGGGGCTGGACCCCTCACCCTTATACACACACACATATACACATGCTTTTCTGCTTGCTGTGGATTTCCTGCAGGAAACACCCGGGGGGTTTAATACCGGGGTAAACGTGGGTTAACGGGGGGCTGGACCCCACACACATATACACACATGCTCTTCTGCTTGCTGTGGATCTCCTGCAGGGAAACACCGGGGTAAAGGGGGCTAGCGTATTGGCCCGAATATAAGACGGTGTTTTTTGCATTGAAATAAGACTGAAAAAGTGTGGGGTTGTCTTACATTCGAGGTCTAGAGGTTATACTAGGGCTGGGTGATTTTGGAGAAAAATAAAATCCCAATTTTTTTTCTCTGAAAACTCGATTTTCGATTTCGATTTTTTTGCTAAAACTACAAAAGACAATGGAATAAATTGTTTCAAATATTTTATCTTTATTTTTAAAGAAAAATAGCATATTGGGAATGAAGTGCAATTGAAAGATCCTGTAAATCCTCCTTGAGTTCAGTAAAGCGACATTTACAATTTTCTTGACCAAACAAAGACTAGACGAGCTCCGTCTTTAATGCAGCTGCAAAAAAGGAACATCCATTTTCCCATTTTCCTTTTTTTAACATCGATTGTGATGAATAAATCCGATTTAGATTTAAAATTGATTAATCGCACAGCCCTAACGAGGGTTAACGAGGGTTAACGGGGGGGTGGACCTCACACACATGGAAACACACACACACCCGTAGGAACCCTGGTCCCCCCGGTGGAGGTCTAGACCCCCCCGGGGGGACCAGGTTCAGGTTCTGTTCACCTGCCCCCCCCCAGGTTCTGTTACCTGCACCACCTCCGTCCCCTCGATGATCTTGCGGCTGTACAGAACTGACGGACAGTGCAGAGAGTCGTTGGCTCCGCCCACCACGATGTACGACCTCTCCGGATAGGCCAGATCCCAGAACCTGGACGAGGGGGGCACAGGTCAGACCACATCTTTATGCTAATTCATGTTAGCTTACATATACTCTGATCAGATCTGTCAAACATCCCTGTTAATGCTATTTTATTTTATTTATATACGTTTATTACAACACAAGTTCTCTCTGAGCCTTTCAGAGACCAGAACCCGACTCAAGTTTCACTAACGAAAACATCTGGAACCAGGACTAGAGGAGACCGGGTCCAGCAGGACCTTGTTGGACCTCGGTTTTCAGCCCCTAAATCCCAGAAGGACGAGTTCTAAATCAAATCAAACTTTATTTGTTTGTCGCTTTTCATGCAAAGTAAAAAATGCAGCGCAAAGCGCTTTACATCAAACTTAATAATGGAGGTTTCCCATGAGGAAAACACTGGAGCTAAAAGCTACAAGAAAGCAGGATAAGAGGCTATGAGGTTAAAATACAAACTAAAAGAGTCTAAAAGTGTAACATAAAATCCTAAAAGTAGGTCTCGAAAGCAAGACCTGCTAAAACAAACATAAGAACAACTTTATAAACAATAAAACCATAAGACCTGGGTTAAAACAATAAGAACAGCTAGTTTAAACAAGGGGATAAGAGAAAGACTTAAAGGAATCAGCTAAAAGCAAAAAGGTGAGTGTTGAGCTTTAAAAGCTCCGTTCTAGTGTTTCCAGACCTGATCCTCATGTCGGAGCCGGCCGTCAGCAGCAGAGGATTCCCATCAGCAGGACTGCAGTAGATCCCATGAACGCTGTGGGGAGACGGCTGACACACAAGGAAGAAAAGAGAAGAAATAAGAGAAGAGAGAACAGAAAAATGTAGAAACGTAGTTTCTCCAATGTGTAGAAAAGTGTGTGAAGATCGGCAGGTAAACCGGCAGCTGAGGAAGTTATGATGCAAACTTCAACATGATGGTTTAATGAGGCAAAATAACAGGCTTTTTCTCTACAATGTGTTGTTATAATCATTTGTTTCAGATTTACTGTCATTATTATCTATATAAAAATTTAATTTGGTGTTCAAAAAGTCTTTTTTCAAACTTGAGTATTGAAAAAGAGGGTCGTCTTATATTCGGGCCGATTTTGGTATCTGGTGTAAATTATTTGTTGCATCTGTGGTCCATAATTATTTATTTATTTATTTATTTATTGTAGATCCCCATCAGTCAGAGACTATTCTTCCTGGGGTCAATTAAAAATTACAATGCAATTAAAAAATACACAAAAAAACAATTAAAGAATAAATATAATATATCTATTCACACGTCTACCAAAGGAAAAAGAAAACCAGAACTATTATTATCCTACATGACAAAGAATGATAAATCAAAATATAACAGAAATAAAATACGTACAAAAGTAAACAAAGATAAAACATATATCAATATAGTAATAATAACCTCACTCAGCACTAATTTGAAATTAAATCAAAAAAGTATAAAGAAAGTATTTGTGACTGTCACTAGAGCAACAGCTGAGAAGAGACTCGTAGTTTACGTGACATAGAAATGTTTTTCAAAAATAGAATAATTCTACAAACTAGTCTCTCACCGACTCATCCATGACAATTGATTGTGCATTTTTTCCACGCTTGACCCAAAAGATGAACGCAGAACTAATTATCTCACAGCTCTGTTTTAGGTAAACTGGATTTTGTTTAGTTCTTGTTTAGATTTGACCAGATTGCTGGACAATAATCAAGATGTGACAAGACCAGGGATTGTATAACTTACACACACACGCGCACGCGCACGCGCACGCGCACGCGCACGCGCACGCGCACGCGCACGCGCACACGCACACGCACACGCACACGCACACGCACACGCACACGCACACGCACACGCACACGCACACGCACACTCACACTCACACTCACACTCACACTCACACGCACACGCACACGCACACGCACACGCACACGCACACGCACACGCACACGCACACGCACACGCACACGCACACACACACACACACACACACACACACACACACACACACACACACACACACACACACACACACACACACACCTACCTGCATCTCGGAGAGTGGGGGGGCAGAACTCGCCCACAGGGTGAACTTCCTGTCCCCGGTCTCCATGTCCCACATGGAGACCTCGTTGTTGCCCTGGACAGCTGGAACACACACATTTTTACAGCTAAGAACTAGGGATGCCCCGATACTGATATCGGTATCAGGGCTGATACTGCTCTCATAAACTCGTACTCTCTATAATTCTCCGATTCCAGGCACCAATACTTCATTGTTGTTGTAGTTACTGATTAGCGCCACTAGGGGGAGATGTTCCCGGGTGAGATCTGGAGCAGTGTGCAGTCTGGGGGCGGAGCAGCCGCCGAGCTGCGGCTGCTAACCAGCTGTTCCATGTTTCAGTTAATTCTATCTTCCTTAATTCTACAAACTGGACAGTTGAGTATTAGCCTTACTCACAGGGAACTTTATTAAACACTCCATGTAACTCACAGTACAACGTAGTCTCATCGCAGGTACATCAACTGAGCATGTGCGGTGCTTCACCTGAAGCCTCCGTGTGAAACAACATAAACAATCCCATTGTTACATTCGGTTAGCCGCTAGGTGGCTAAGCTCAGCGTGGTGATGAAGACAGTGATACATGAGTGAGACTGGCAGCACCGTTTCAGGTTAGCAACAATTAATGCAGCGGGACGTCAGCATTTGGACATATTTCAGAATAAGTTTCAGAAGCTGTTGGCGATATGCGTGGCCGGGGGGGGGGGGGCGCGAGGGTCCTGGTTCTGACCCGGTACCGGGTCTCTCACCTGCGATGACGGAGGACTGGTACAGCGGGTGCATCAGCAGCCTCCGTACCCGGGCCCGGGCCGGGTGTGAGTGGTTGGAGATGGGAAGCTGGAACCGCATGTCCCAGCAGGCCATGGTGCCGCTGCTGGTTCCTGCAGGGAGGAGAACCAGAAAGGATTCATGCTGATTAATAATGCTCATGCAGAGAGGAGAATGTTGAGAATGTTGATCTGGAATCTCCTCAGGATGGAATCAGGTTCAGGCGCTAAAACCTCACATTTATTTACCGTATCGGCCCGAATATAAGACGACCCTGATTATAAGACGACCCTCTTCTTCAAGAATCAAGTTTGAAAAAAGACTTTTTGAACACCAAATTCCACAGTTCATCCAAGTGATCGCCGCGTCTTCGTGGCACTCGAAACCCGGAGACTGCGTTGGGGGGGCTGATAAGAGGGGGGGGCCGGGAAGGCGGTGAGTTGAGGGAGGTGGTTATCAGTAAGTGTGTGTGTGAGCGGTAAGTCCGTGAACTTCACCCAGAGCTGCTCTCAGCCAATGTCCTTGATGTTATCAGACGGCCCGGTCAGTTCTGAAACAGGTCCACAGATGTTCCTGAGAGGGGAGGGCTAGTGGGGGCAGAGTCACCTTGTTTACATTCCACCAGGGAGATTGTGACCAGAGGGATCGGCCAAAACCGTCCTGTCAAGGCCAGATTATAGAATCAACAATTATATTGAAAACAGACTCAGTAATTTTCCGTCTGCCTTTAGTCTCTGGTCCAACAGACGCAGTTTTCGGCACAGTCTCTTCAAAGACCTAATACTGATAACTACACCGTCTTTATGAGCTAAAAGAGAAAGAATTTCTTTGTTACTGAAGCCGATTCTGAAGTTTCACCAGTTCATCTATGAGGCCTATAGAAATTTCGCCTTTTTTTCTCGACATTTTGACTAAAATATTTGTATTTTTCTCCTGCATGGCCCTGATATCTTCCGTATCACCTTGACCTGGGGAGTTCAGTTCAGCATTTACAGATATCTGGCTCCATCTAGCGTTGTGAAGGTGTAACGTTTAGACCTGAATGGAAGACGACCAACACTTTTTCAGTCTCATTTCACTGCAGAAAACACCGTCTGATATTCAGGCCAATACGGTATTGGTTTAAAACCCAGATATCCGTGTAAACCTGGGGCCGGATTCACAAAACATTCTTAAGAAAAAAAAATCTTCTTAAGTGTAATTTTCTTCTTAAGTTCAGTCTTAAGAAGAAAAAAGAGAAGAAGTCATATTCTCCAAAAAAGTTAAGTATTTTCTCAACTTTCTTCTTAAGAAAAAACTTAAGAATAAATGGTATTCTTGAAATAAAAGTTCTCAAATTTGTTCTTGACTTTTTTCTTAACTTTAAGACAACCTTGACCTGTTAAAATGTCTTCTGTGAAAAGGTAATAATAATAATAATAGTAAGACTCTAATTTCACCTTTTTCAACACATTTTAGACAAGTTTAGACTAGTAGGTCATAGTTTGAGGATATACTTTGTAATTAATTACACAAAGAGCCTGTTAACTGTTTGTTAGCATGTTAATTAGCGTGGTAGTCAATTATTATTAATTTTCCCCAATAGTATTTTTTTTGCACATTAATTGTTTGTTGGTGCGTGCAATGCAATGACATATTTTAAGAAGTTCTTAAGTAGGAAAAATAAGAAATTTGTAAGAAATGACAGTTCTTAAGACGGTTCTTAAGAAAATATTGAGGAATTGCACTTAAGAACTTTCTTATGAACTTCTTAATTTTAGATCTTAAGACATTTCTTAAGATCGTTCTTAAGAACATATTGGTGAATCCGACTCCTGGTTCTGGACCGGTACCTAGGCAGAGCCAGCACTGGTGCATGTCTGTGTAAACCTGGTTCTGGTTCTGGTTCTGGTACCTAGGCAGAGCCAGCACTGGTGCATGTCTGTGTAAACCTGGTTCTGGTTCTGGTTCTGGTACCGGTACCTAGGCAGAGCCAGCACTGGTGCATGTCCACGCTGAAGGACGTGATGAGTCCGAGCCGCAGGTCGTGTCGTAGCGTCCAGGCGTTAGCGTTGCAGCGAACGTCCCAGCCCACCAGGGAGCCGTTGACGGTAGCGTACGCTAACACCGACTGGTTCCCCGAGTTGAAGTGGTGCAGGTCGACCGCACAGCCGTCCTGCTGCAGGTCCAGGGCCCTGGAACCAGACAGGAGAACCGTTAGCATGACGGGGAACCGTTAGCATGACGGGGACCTAGGGCTGGGCGATATGGACCAAAAGTCATATCTCGATATTTTCTAGCTAAATGTTGATACTCGATATATATCCATATTTTTTCTGTGCCATAATTTGGGTTTCCCCCAAAGCATTATAGCCTAGCATCTCTGTTAGCATCTCTGTTAGCATCTCTGTTAGCATCTCTGTTAGCTTCTCTGTTAGCATCTCTGTTAGCTTCATTTCTTAAAAAAACAGTCAGTTTTAATACAAAGCCTCGTGCCAAATGTCACACAGGTTCCTTTATTAACAGAGGTCTGCACAATATCAACATGTATAAAACTAATGAAATAAAAATAAACTGCCTGCATATATAGAATAAAAATGCTTCTTGAATAAAATAAAACAAATATCCCTTTCCTGCATAACAATTAAATGTTTTTTTAAAATCGATATAAATGATATCGTTTCGTACCATATCGCGTTTGAAAATATATCGATATATATATAGAAGAGAAGAAGAAGAAGACCTGCACCTTGGTGGTCTCACCTGCATCTTGGTGGTCTCACCTGCACCTTGGGGGTCTCACCTGCTCTGGTAGGGCTGCACCTGCACCTTGGTCTCACCTGCTCTGGTAGGGCTGCACCTTGGGCGACTTGGGCGGCTTGTTGGCCTCCACCGCCAGCAGCTGCACGGCTCCGTTGTCCGAGGCCACGGCCAGGTAGTGAGAGCCCTGGCAGAAGGAGAGCGTCTTCACGTGGCCCCCGATCCGGGAGTAGGTGAGGACGGACCTGGAACAGAACCAGAACCAGAACCACATGATGAACCCGTCTACAGGACCGACCTGGGGACCAGAACCAGATGATGATCCACCAGAACCACACGGTGAAAAATGGTTGTAACACAGACAAACTTGTGACCATGTTTGACGTAACCGCTGTAGTACTGTCTTACTGTTATTACTACTACCTCTCCTTTAGTTAATGCATGTATTGTTTTTTTTTCTTTTCTCCCCATTCCCACAGTACAATGACTAAATACTAAAATCAATTCTTCGACACCACATCTAAAACAATAGCATGACCCGGTTTTGCAGCTGCAACCCCTTTCCACCTACTACACCCCTTGTTGTTGTTTTTTTGTTTTTTTAATTATTATTATTATTTTTTTTTTATTTTTTTTTTGTTTTGTTTTTTTTTGTTTATTTATCTTTCTATTCTTTCTTAAGTCCATAACCCCATGCACCACGTACTTTATACCTCTACTCTGCACTTTATAGCTGTGACACTTTACATAGACACTTGCACTTTACTTTTCTCTACTTTTTTTTTCAAAATTTTGTCTTTTTTCTTAAAATTTTGACTTTTCTCGACTTTTTTCTCAAAATTCACCAGAACCACATACTGATCCATCAGAACCACATACTGATCCATCAGAACCACATACTGATCCATCAGAACCACATACTGATCCATCAGAACCACATACTGATCCATCAGAACCACATACTGATCCATCAGAACCAGAACCACATACTGATCCATCAGAACCAGAACCACATACTGATCCATCAGAACCACATACTGATCCATCAGAACCAGAACCACATACTGATCCATCAGAACCAGAACCACATACTGATCCATCAGAACCAGAACCACATACTGATCCATCAGAACCACATACTGATCCATCAGAACCAGAACCACATACTGATCCATCAGAACCACATACTGATCCATCAGAACCAGAACCACATACTGATCCATCAGAACCACATACTGATCCATCAGAACCAGAACCACATACTGATCCATCAGAACCAGAACCACATACTGATCCATCAGAACCAGAACCACATACTGATCCATCAGAACCACATACTGATCCATCAGAACCACATACTGATCCATCAGAACCAGAACCACATACTGATCCATCAGAACCAGAACCACATACTGATCCATCAGAACCACATACTGATCCATCAGAACCAGAACCACATACTGATCCATCAGAACCACATACTGATCCATCAGAACCACATACTGATCCATCAGAACCACATACTGATCCATCAGAACCAGAACCACATACTGATCCATCAGAACCACAGAAGCGCCGCCATCTTTAAAAACTGCAGCCAGTTTTGAACTGTAGATGTTCTTTATCATCTTTATTACTGCTTTGATTTCTTTTTCATTCCATGCATTTAAGTTTCATTTCATTTCTATTGATGTTTTCTGGTTATATATATTATTATTTGGGTATTTATTTACATCTGCTTTGATACCCGTAAATGTAAATAAATTCTGATTGATTTTTAATGAGTGGTTGTTGTTGTTTCATGCAATTTTGGTCTGATTGTTTGACAGTGCTGTAGGAGCTATTTGTCACTTTTGTATTATTTAATTCATTTATTATTTAGTTAGTTTTTGTGGTCTAGTTTTGGGAATACACTTTTAATTTGTTTATGATATTTAGTATTGATTAAGTTTATTTTGTTACTTAACCATGTTTTATTTTGAAGGTACTGGGTAGCTGGAGCGCACCAGGTGAGATTATATATATGGGTTGGCAGACACAGGTGAGCCAGGCACCTGGGAGGGCAGATGGTTTTTTACCAGGGCAAGAGAGGCGTCAGAGATCTTTGCTCGTTTGTTTGCAGGAAAATAAACCTCTGGAAACTTTATTTTTTGCCTGGACAATGGACTTTCTGTATCCTGCGTAAATCCACTCCCTAGGTGTCTCAGTGGCCGTTTGATTATTATAGTTTGATACTTTGAGTTGAATATTTTGATGTATTTATTTATTTTGTTATAATTCACCTGGAGGACAAATAGCCACTACAAGTGCTCTGTGCTCGAACTGCACGCCTTCAACATTATTCACCAGTAATAACAGCTCTTACTGTTCTGGTGGAGAATCCCTATTTGAGACTGATTTTCTGCTGTAAAAGTTATCATTTCCCTGGATTAGGGCCCCGGGGTGGTGCCCCATACGAGAATTATTATCATTTTGATCATTCAATTTGATAAATAGTCGACTTTATTAATTATTAATAATTATGAATAAAATTATGAATAGCCTTCGATAACTGGACAGCCAAGCTAACCTGTGTGGCACAACACCTTGTTAACAGTTTCAGTTCCAATGTTATGACTGTAATTGATTCTATCGCCCCAATTAAGACCAATTAACTTCTTTCCGGGAGGAAAAAGTCACCCTGGAGAAACGGCACACTGGTTAAGAACATTTCATTTCATTCTATTTGTTATTTAAGCGTACTCTTAAATACTTTTTGAAAACCTAGCAAAGTTATGGATAAGCCCTGAATGCAGACAGTTTGATGTAGAATTGTCAAATTGGTTTAATTCACCGCACGAATCGGCACAGATTACTTTGTAATCCTGTATTTGACCAGGTCTTTGTACGTTTTGACCGTATAGAAACGTAATTCTCGTCAGTTGTGTGAATAAGACCTGGAAACTGGCATTGTGGTGTAGAATTGTCAAATTGGTTTAATTCACCGTACGAATTGTTACAGATTACTTTTGTAATCCTGTATTTGACCAAGTCGAAAGGCGAAGCTCTCGATTTACCGGTCAATCTACGCCCCTCCCCTCACCTATGGTCATGAACTTTGGGTAGTGACCGAAAGGACAAGATCGCTGATACAAGCGGCCGAGATGAGTTTCCTCCGCAAATTAAGACCCTTGGATTGAAATTTAAGACCAATTAAGACATTTAAAGGTCTTATTTTAGGAAAGTGGAATCTAAGACTTTTTAAAGGTATTGTGACATCATTTTTAACATGCTTTTAACACTATTAAAAGTCTTGGCCAACATCCCTTAAATGTGTCTAAAAGAGTGTAACAAGAAAAACTTCACTCTAGTACTCCATTCTGTCCTTTTTATTACACTGTTTTTTTGCGCCGTGAAAAACGCGTCCTTTTCCCCTTTCCTGTCAATCATTGCCCCGCTCCTCCTCCAAACCCCCTCCAACCAACCGCTACACACTTCTGCTGGCGTCTCCACACACACGCGCGCACACCGACCACAAACACCCACACACACAGCCCAGACAGGGCGACTACAGCCCGGGGATGAAGTCCAACCGGGACCAGAGGACCGGGACCGCAGCTCCCCGCAAGCAATACGCTCACAGCGGCGTCGGAGAGTTAAGCCGGGAGCGACAGGCGAAGCATGCACGGAAAAGCAGCAGGGCGAAGCAGACAGTCCACCGCAAACAATCATAAAAATAAAGGCATGTAAATAAAGTGTCCCCTTGTCTTAAGTCCAGTCAGTGGCCGCGGGTCTTCTTAGCAGTTTTCCTCCGGTGATTAGAACAGAAGAGGCTCTAAACAGCTCCGTGTTAAGCCTGATTTATGGTTCCGCGTTAAATCGACGCAGAGCATACGCCGTAGGTTCTGCGTCGGTGTAACGCGGAACCATAAATCAGCCTTTATGGTGCGCTGGAGAGGAGAGGAGACAGGGAGCTGGGTGGAGGGGGCGGTGATTTAGCGGATCGTTACGTAACGATCCGCCACCAAACCACATGCGCCGTTTTTGCATAGTTATGCGGAAAATCCCAGAAAGCACACAATACACTGAATGTTAAAAGTTCGTTGTTTTTTGGGTGTAATTGATGTCAAGACACCCAACAAAACACAAAAAATCAAGAAAAATGTGTTTTTCATGTCACAATACCTTTAAGGACCTGGGGCCTCATCTATAAAGCTTGCTTGCGCAGAAAAAGCGCCTGAAAGTTGCGGAAGCCGCTTTCTACGCAAATCCTCGGATCTAAAAAGAAAAAACTAACCGAAAAATCTGCGTATCTTTACGGCAACTAGGACCCTCCCGTAAGAATTAACTTAAGACACGGGGAACTGGCGACGCAGGCTGTGAGGTGGTGAAATGAAGCCAGATTCATGTCATACTCTTAATAATGTCATCACATATCACAACATATGTCAGGCTTAAAATAATAAAATAATAAAATAATATAGCGCTGATCGTGTTCCTCTGTGTGTGAAGCTCAGTCAGTCAGGACTCTGCTGCTGCTGGAGCTGCAGCCTCCTCTGCTGGAGGAGGGGGAGCGGGGCTGCGGGGCCGTTCTTGTATCGCTTTCATACAGTGTCTTGATAATTTGCAATTTAAGGCTGAGCCTACCGTTAGTTTTTAAACTGTAAAAAGTAAGGGGAAAATAAACATGATTTTGAAAAGACGGGGGGACGTGTGTCCCCCTGTTGCGCCGGGGAACTCACGGCGTTTAGCGCAGCAACGGCGTGCTGCCCCTCACTCGCTTTATTTTATACTATTTATTTTTCTACTTTTACTGTGACCACAAAATAATGTGGTTTTCCTGTCCTCCTCCTCATCAACAACATCTAGATCTCAGATCTCAGTGAAATTCAGTGGCACGGTGGCTCGACACGTTCATTCATTCATTCTGAAGCCAAACAGGTTGCAGGAAGCCACTGCGCATGCTCAGCCGGTTCATTCATATGCAAAATGATTCAATTTTCGGTAGAAAGTGGGCGTGTAGAGGGCGGGGATACCAGGCGGATTCACGTGCGCAGCCTTCCAGCTGGACTGTGATTTATAAAGAGAACCTTACGTGGAAGTCTGCGTGCACGCGGTTTTATTGATCCGGATTTTTTTTTGCGCCCGGCATTTTCGGCTTTTGAGCGTACGTGCACTTTTAGTATGAATCCTACGCAGTCCATTTTAAATGAGGCCCCAGAACCCCCCACTGACCCAACGTTAGTTTGGGGGGATTATTTAAGTACTACTGTACTGCACATCAGGACAGGCCGTGTATCCATTATATCACTGCTGAGGGCTGTTCTTCGCAATTACATTTATGCATCTATTGTATCAAACAAAGTCCTACAAAAAAGTTTATTTTCCTCAAAGTTTCCTCACCGGGTGGTGGTGGTTTTTCCCTCCATCTTCTGACTGTCCCAGACCTTCACCGATCCGTCGTTAGACGCCGTGGCGAAGATGGCGTGTTCGTCCGAAACGCGGATGCGGTTGACGGCGGCCTTGTGCTCGTGCAGGTGGGCGACCAGCAGCCCCTTAGGGTGCCACCCTGGAAGGAGAGGGGGGGCGATGAGGGCGAGGTGGGGGCGGGGCTTAGCTAGCAGGGGCGGGGCCTAACTAGCAGGGGCGGGGCCTACCCAACAGGGGGCGGGGCCTACCTGGCGGGGGGGGCCGGCTCTCCCACTCGGCGCTCTCCATCATCTGCTTGGCCATGCGCTCGGCGCTGCACTGCTCCCTCTTCTGCTGCACCAGCTGCTGCAGCTCCGCCTTGCAGGTGTTGATGCGCCGCTGGTAGCCGCCGCCGCCGCTAGCCGCCGACTGCAGCGCCGGCGCCGCCGCCACCGACGTCTTCTTCAGCTGCCCCGCCGGGCCGTCCGCCGCCTGCACACAAAAAACCTTTATTGGTCGGCTGCAGGGCGACGACAACGCAGTGGCGTCAATTCAGTTGACGCTAAATCTCATTACACTTAAAACAAGAGTCATTACCAGAAAAATAACTTGTTATTTGACATTTTCACCTGTTTCAAGTAAATTTTCACTTGAAATAAGTAGAAAAATCTGCCAGTGGAACAAGATTTATCTTCTTATTACAAGCAAAAAAATCTTGTCCCACTGGCAGATTTTTCTACTTATTTCAAGTGAAAATCTACTTGAAACAGGTGAAAATGGTTGTTTTTGAATCTTGTCTTAAATATAATGAGATTTTTTTTGACTAAAAATTAGACATTTTAACTAGAAATAAGACAAATATTCTTGTTAAGATTTTGAGTTTTTGCAGTGTATAATAACTAATGAAATTGATCATGTTCTGATTTGCATTTTTAGTTATTCTATATGTATTAAGTAATAGAATAATCAATACAAATGGACACACAGTAATTCCTTAAATGTATTTAAAAAACAAACATTTACATTTCCCCTTGAAGCCGAGCTGTGGCGGCTGCCGGACCTTATACCCAATTGACGCCCCTGCGACAACGGCGGTTAGCATCACAACGGGGGGAGGGGGAGCTCAAAGGAGACCCAAGACATGCTGGGGGGGAGGGTTTGGGGGGGTGTTACCGTGAGTAGGAGGGGAGTTAACCGTGGGCGGGGCTTACCGTGTTTGACGCGGAGGCCGGCGGCTCCTGGGACCCGAACATGCTCTTCCACTCCTCGTTCATGGTGGAGTCCTGCTTGGTGTGTTTCCTGGCTGGAGAGAGAGAGGGGTCAGGGGTCAGAGGTCAGGGGGCGGGGCCAGGGCCCCACTCCTAGTTTACACACCTAGCTGAGGCTAGTTAAGGCCAGAGCGATGGATAAAACAGAGTGGCGACAGTTCCATAGGACTCCGTTGTAACCCGCACTTCCGGGTTATGGAGCCCTCTGTAGTTCCATAAGTGGCGTCGATCCCGTTGGATCCCGTTGATTTCAGTGGCCGCACGTCGAGAAACTCCTGAGGTAAGCCGATGAAATACCGACCAATTTTAAGTCATTATGTGTAGTTATTATATCAGAGACCCCTTTTATGTTAGATATTATTTTTTTTCCAATTTTTAAATTCATACATTTAATAGGCCAAAACATTGCACAGTGGTTTAAACACTGCGGCAGTAGATCACCGGTTACCACTGAATTAATTATAGACTATTGTTAACCTCTGATTTAAAAAAAAATAAATTACATGTTTTTATTTTTACATTATATACTTTACATTTTTTTAACTGTCACTATTTATACTCCGTAATGAGATTATGGTAATTCAAGTAACCTATTAGAACACTAGGATCTGATATGATGTTGATTGTTATTTTATACCTTTCTCTTTATTTAAACTGCACTTGCTGTTTGCCTTATTATTGATGTAAAGCACTTTGAGCTACAATTATTGTATGAAATGTGCTATACAAATAAAGTTTTATTATTATTATTTATTATTATATGGGATGTTGAGTTTAATTATTTTAAAGGTAATCCTGAACGAGCCTTGTGAAGTTTCTGCTGTCAATAGACTCCACAAGGGGGGTAGCTATAAATTACATGAGCAGCAAAATAATTTTGTGCACCCAAATGCTGCACAGCCAACCATGGTATGATCACTGTTCTACATACAATAATAAATGTAAAAAAAAAAAAAAAAAGCTTGTCAGATGTCACCTTGATTATTATTATTATTAACATTTCTGATTGACTGAGAGCACTGCAGTTGTTAAATAATAAAATAAAACCTAAAAAATACAACTTGCTTAACAAATTGTCCACACAGTGTAGGTGAATACTTTGTAGTGGTGTATATATTTAATTAAAACTTTTATTTTGTTTCCACTGATGAATATATAGTAATTGAGATGGTGAATTTAGTGAATGCTCGAATGCTAGATTACTTTTTCTCACTCTTCTTTCTGTCTCCCACAGGTTTGGTTGATGTGCACAGAGGATATTGCTAAAGGATATTGTAATAGGGCCAACTTTTACACCAGATATGCCTCTTTTTTTCAAATTGTTCCCCTTTGGAGAGGTCAGAGTGGGTCAAACACACTGGACACCTTTTAAAAAGGGGCTTAAAACTGTTTTGTTCAGGAAGGCTTTCCCTGGTCTTTTATAGATTTTTTTATGCTTTTTACTCCTGGTCTTTTATGTGTCTTGATTTTATTCCCTTTGTTTATGTTAGCACTTTAAGATTATTTTATGAAAAGTGCTTTATGTAAAAAAAAGAGGATCTGCACACTTGGATCAATGCAAGAATCTTTAATAAATGAAAAGTGCTTTACAAATAAAATGTATTATTATTATTACACTGATTACATATACATACAAACATATTTTTCTGTGATGTAAGCGCCTTCATACATTGTCTTTTAATTATTTTACTTGTTCTCACAGATATAACTTGCTCTTAATAAATCGCTTACATTAATCTCATGTAGCTACACAAGAGATACATTGCACCAGATTACAGTTCAGTTGTTAATTTTTCTGCAATCCAAGAAGTGAAGTTTTCCCTCCCCCCAAATAACACAGAAAAGCTTGTCTAATTAGGCTTTTAGTTGTGATCCAGCCATTCAATACACGTAACTGACATTGATATATTCCCAGTGATTCATTATCAGCTGCAAATGTACTTGTGTACGGTTTATTTTAATATTTACCGTTCAAAAACGAGCTCACTGCTGTCTGTCCCATAGACGAACATGACAGCGCGGCTTTGTTTTGGAACTCGCGGGGCCTCCATGAACCACGTGACCGCTCTGGCGGCGAGAACAAAAGTTGTCGCCACTCTGTTTTATCCATCGCTCTGGTTAAGGCTAGCTGAGGCTAGTTAATGCTAGTCAATGCTAGCTTAGCCCCCTCTCCTACCTCTCTTGTCGTCGGTGTCGGGCCGGGCCTTCACCAGGTCCACCTGCCGGCCCGGCAGGCCCAGCTGGACCAGGTCCAGGACCCCCCCGGCCTGGTTCTCCCCCCCCAGCTGGTTCTGCTCCCCCATGGACGCCTTGGCCCGGCTGGACTTCAGCATGAAGTCCTTCAGAGCCAGGAGCTGGTCCTCCTCCGCCTCCGTCATGCCCTGCAGGTCAGAGAGGTCAGCAGAGGTCAGGGGGGGTCAGAGGTCGAAAAAGAGGAGGAGGAGGAAGGAGTCACAGAGGTCACAGGTCACCAGAGGTCAGAGGTCACCAGAGGTCACCAGAGGTCAGGGGTAGGGGTGGGCAAAAATATCGATACGGCGATATATTGCGATACATAGTCTCCCGATACGATATCGATATTCAATGTATGTATCGCGATATATTGCTGTATCAATATTTCTGCCCACCCCTAGCTGCACTTTATTTTGTGATTTCAGTGTGGGTGAGACACTGCATTTTATTTTGAGTATTTTGTTTCTAAGAATAATGCACACACTGCACTTTTCATTGTGTTTCATTGTGTTTTTTCATGCTAATATGTTGCATATTAAAATGGAAAGTTTGAATTACATTGTTTTGACTCAGTCTGTCCAATGAATGATCACTATCATCTGATGTACATATATACAACTTGGATTTTAAGATGTGTAATGCATTTTTAAAATTTTCGGTGAACTATGTAGAATATAATAATCGGGATATATCGCATAATCTGGATATCGCAATGTGTATCGTATCGTGAGGCAGGGGTGATAGTAAAAAAAAATCCTGAGCCTGAACTTTTTTTCCCTGGGAGGTAAGCGAGCCCCTAAGCCAAGATATATGCCCCGATCAACACAATTGTCATTTTTTGTCCTCCTAAAGTGTAAGTCTGGTGTAAATTGACCCATGGTCCTGTTGTTCAAGCTCACCACATGCAGCCCATAGAAAACAGAATGAGTAAATTGAACAACATAGGTGAACACATTTATTTTGGTGATTTTGGTTAACAGCCTGGAGCCTGGTGACGCGAGGCTAGAATCAATCTGATTGGCCAAAACCCAAGACCACCCCCTACACTATTACCGATTAGCTTAAGTATGGCTACTGGTGTGGTTTTGAGTGAAAGCGTCTCTCGGATCTACGCGAACGTAGTGCTGGGCGGTATGACCAAAAATTTATATCACAGTATTTTTCAAAATTATATCGGTTTCACGGTATATCACAGTATTATTTTTTTCATGCACAACTGGGTGTTAACCACATTTTCTAATGATTTGTAAAGGAATTGCTGCAGTAAATTGTCTTAGAATGGCCTATTTTACTGTCATGAGGAGGAAATATTGTAGAAAAACATTAATGTCCACACTAGTATAAATACAGGTTTGCATGGCCTCACAAAATGATGCCGTTTACAATGAGGTGGCAGCACTTATGATTCTAATGTAGGGCTGAACGATTTTTGAAAATAATCTAATTGCGATTTTTTTCCTCAATATTACGATTGCAATTTAATATGTGATTATTTTTTTTCAAGGTCCTGTTCTCATGTATTTTTCAACTACACAAGCAATAAATCAGTCTGTTTCAAGTAGATTTTCACTTGAAATAAGTAGGAAAATCTGTCAGTGGAACAAGATTTTTTTGCTTGTAATAAGAAGATAAATCTTGTCCCACTGGCAGATTTTTCTACTTATTTCAAGTGAAAATTTACTTGAAACAGGTGAACATTGTCAAATAACTTATTTTTCTGGTGTTATTTTTCTGGTGATGACTCTAAATGTTGAAATAGCAGTAAAACCACATTCATTGATGAAATGACATAAGGGATGGAAAGGAGGGATGGCAGTTTTACAGGGGGGATGATTTGGACCGTTTTTATTTCAGGGGGGATGATTTGGACCGTTTTTATTTCAGGGGGGGATGATTTGGACCGTTTTTATTTCAGGGGGGGATGATTTGGACCGTTTTTATTTCAGGGGGGATGATTTGGACCGTTTTTATTTCAGGGGGGATGATTTGGACCGTTTTTATTTCAGGGGGGATGATTTGGACCGTTTTTATTTCAGGGGGGGATGATTTGGACCGTTTTTATTTCAGGGGGGATGATTTGGACCGTTTTTATTTCAGGGGGGGGATGATTTGGACCGTTTTTATTTCAGGGGGGATGATTTGGACCGTTTTTATTTCAGGGGGGGATGATTTGGACCGTTTTTATTTCAGGGGGGGATGATTTGGACCGTTTTTATTTCAGGGGGGATGATTTGGACCGTTTTTATTTCAGGGGGGGATGATTTGGACCGTTTTTATTTCAGGGGGGATGATTTGGACCCTTTTTATTTCAGGGGGGATGATTTGGACCGTTTTTATTTCAGGGGGGGATGATTTGGACCGTTTTTATTTCAGGGGGGATGATTTGGACCCTTTTTATTTCAGGGGGGATGATTTGGACCGTTTTTATTTCAGGGGGGATGATTTGGACCGTTTTTATTTCGGGGGCGGGGGGTGCCATCACATCACCCCTCATCCCATCTCAACTCGAATACTGCTCACACGGAACTTCTTCATAAATAACTCCCAGAGAGAAAAAAAACACCAGCAAGCTAACAAACAAACCAATAAATCTCTCAGAGTTAACAAAACGTACCAGCAATGAACAACTCGCAGCTGTTTTAACCTCTCCTCCTGATGGGCTGCAGGTGTGGTTTAAGGCTGATTTATGGTTCCGCGTTACACCAATGCAGGCCATACGCCGTGGGTTACGCGAACTACGGCGCACCCTACGGCGAAAGCTCTGCGTCGATTTAACGCGGAACCATAAATCAGGCTTCACAGCGCGACTCACTGTGCCCCGGCTCGTGCTCCTCGCCGACTCCG
The DNA here is from genome assembly GCF_033807715.1 of Cololabis saira. Classification (NCBI taxonomy): domain Eukaryota; kingdom Metazoa; phylum Chordata; class Actinopteri; order Beloniformes; family Belonidae; genus Cololabis; species Cololabis saira. The sequence continues at coordinate 54,666,147 of NC_084589.1, read as the reverse complement.
CGCTCATATACTTAATACATTTATAAAGCCCATATATTAATAAAGCCTCACTTGGCCGAGCCCTAACGCTGGGGCCATGGTAGATTTAAGTTACACGCGGACACGCCGCACTGTTGACTTTTCCCTGCCGGCTCTGCTCACTGAAGTCCCCACACAAACAGTGTCCAGCGGCGCGACGTTCCTCCGCCCCGCGCGGCGTTCCCAACGTCATGTACGCTACTCACCGGTATTACGGTATATGAAAAATTCATGTCATAAGAAAAATAAACGGCAAACCTGATTTTATTTTTATTTTTTTCTGGCAAACACCTCGGTATGCCGGAAATCCGGCGTGACGCCGGAGCGCTATCACCCCTGCGTGAGGTCCTTCCCAATACCCACCACTAGTTAGGGGTCACCAGAGGTGAGAGGTCACCAGAGGTCAGGGGTCACGTACCTGCGACAGCAGCTTCTTGAGCAGCTGGGCGATGGCCGGGTCGTCCGGCGCCGGGCATTCTGGGATGGATCCGGCCCGTTTCTTCTGCCGCAGCAGCAGGTGCCGGAACAAGCTAGCGATGTCTTTGGAGCGCAGAGCGTAGTCGAAGATGGAGCGGCTGACGGGCTCTTTCAGGACGCTGAGCAGAACCAGCTCCCGGTCCATCTGGAGAACCAGAGAACATGTCAGAACCAGAACCAGAACCAGAACCAGAACCAGAACCAGCTCCCGGTCCATCTGGGACACGGAGGACGTCAAGCTGAGAGACGTCTCACAAAAACATTATCTATTTAGTCGTATCTAACTTTTATTCTCATTTTTTTTTTTTTAATCAGGAATTCTGACGTCTTTTTCTTGCAAGTTACTCAAGTTTCTCCTCAGATGTCGCTGATCAGCCAATAGGCTAGCTCAGCTAGCCAGCTGTTTTGGCTCTTTCAGAGCTGCCGGACGTGGCTGAAGGATCAAGCAAGGTGATCAACACTCAGACTTTAACGTTGGGGGAGCAAAGCCGTAAGCTGGATGTGATTCTTGAACAGAATCTCAGGCTGGCGGCGTCTTTGAGCTCATTGGTAAGATGGATAACACCCTGGAGAAGTTGGAAGCTCGGCTTGGCGGGAATTGATCACAAATTCGTCTGTTTGGAGTCGCCATTGATGAACCAGAGACTGAAGGCAGACGAAAAATTACTGAGTCTGTCTGTTTGCAATATAATTGTTGATGGCTAACCTGTAATAGGGGCGGGGCCTCGCCTGGACGAGGGGCGGGGCCTCACCTGGATTAGGGGGCGGGGCCTCACCTGGACGATGGGCGGGGCCTCACCTGGATTAGGGGGCGGGGCCTCACCTGTATTAGGGGCGGGGCCTCACCTGTATTAGGGGCGGGGCCTCACCTGTATTAGGGGCGGGGCCTCACCTGTATTAGGGGCGGGGCCTCACCTGTATTAGGGGCGGGGCCTCACCTGTATTAGGGGCGGGGCCTCACCTGGATGATGGGCGGGGCTAACCTGGATCTAGGAGGCGGGGCCTCAACTGGATGATGGGCGGGGCTAACCTGTATTAGGGGCGGGGCCTCACCTGTATTAGGGGCGGGGCCTCACCTGTATTAGGGGCGGGGCCTCACCTGTATTAGGGGCGGGGCCTCACCTGTATTAGGGGCGGGGCCTCACCTGTATTAGGGGCGGGGCCTCACCTGGATGATGGGCGGGGCTAACCTGGATCTAGGGGGCGGGGCCTCACCTGGATGATGGGCGGGGCTAACCTGGATCTAGGGGGCGGGGCCTCACCTGGATGATGGGCTGCGTCAGGAAGGCGTTCAGGTGCGGCATCAGTTTGCAGTAAACGTCGGCCACGTTCAGGTGCTGAGCCACCACGGTGATGAAGCCGACGGCGCCGTAGCGGATCCACAGGTTGGGGTGGCAGAGGAACGGAGCTGCGGGGGAGAGGAGAGGCTGAGAGGACGGACCAGGACGGACGACACCGGCGGATCAAACATTTCAGATCAACACGTCTCGACGGCAGCGAGTCAGGATGCACCGACAGGAAACTCTTTCCCCTGTCCTCCATCGCTAACGGCCCGTTTGGACCGATCCTTCCTGCAGCCACGACGGCGATGTGCAGAACAGAACGCTGCTTCACCGCTCAGGACTCTGTTTAATCGGACCGGTCAACGCGGTTCAAAGACTGACTCGTGGTTAGGGCTGGGCGATATGGACCAAAAGTCATATCTCAATATTTTCTAGCTGAATGTTGATACTCACACAGGTTCCTTTATTAACAGAGGTCTGCACAATATCTAAATATATAATACAAATGAAATAAAAATAAACTGCCTGCATATATAGAATAAAAATGCTTCTTGAATAAAATAAAACAAATATCCCTTTCCTGCATAACAATTAAATTAAAATACACTGTAATTAATACAATGTAGACAGTAACAGGCAGACTTTTCCACTGAGGTTGACAGTTGTGCAAATAACAAAACATTTGTGACAATCTCAAATAAAACATTCAAGTCAATCTGTCACAAAATAAGCTATAACAAAATCATAAAAAAAAATTATTATTATTTTATTATTTTTTTTTTTTAATAATCGATATAAACGATATTGTCTCGTACCCAATCGTGTTTGAAAATATATCGATATATATTAAAATCTCGATATATCGCCCAGCCCTACTCGTGGTTCAGAGTCCTCCGTTCCGACACGAGTCGGAGCCGAGAATCGCGAGGCGGCGTCAATAAAAACCGGCCCGGGCCGTTAAAACGGGCCGACCCTCAGCAGGGATCACGACCAAACCTTCGCTCGGTTAAACACCAGACCAACGCCGGCAGCACCGTGTCGGAGCGTCTTACCGATGTCACTGACGAACTCGTAGATGTGTGGGTTCTTACCGATGTCACTGACGAACTCGTAGATGTGCGGTTTCTTACCGATGTTGATGAACTCGTAGATGTGTGGGTTCTTACCGATGTTGATGAACTCGTAGATGTGTGGGTTCTTACCGATGTTGATGAACTCGTAGATGTGTGGGTTCTTACCGATGTTGATGAACTCGTAGATGTGTGGGTTCTTACCGATGTTGATGAACTCGTAGATGTGTGGGTTCTTACCGATGTCACTGATGAACTCGTAGATGTGTGGGTTCTTACCGATGTTGATGAACTCGTAGATGTGTGGGTTCTTACCGATGTCACTGATGAACTCGTAGATGTGTGGGTTCTTACCGATGTTGATGAACTCGTAGATGTGTGGGTTCTTACCGATGTCACTGATGAACTCGTAGATGTGCGGGTTCTTACCGATGTCGCTGACGAACTCGTAGATGTGTGGGTTCTTACCGATGTCACTGACGAACTCGTAGATGTGCGGGTTCTTACCGATGTCGCTGACGAACTCGTAGATGTGCGGGTTCTTACCGATGTCGCTGACGAACTCGTAGATGTGTGGGTTCTTACCGATGTCACTGACGAACTCGTAGATGTGCGGGTTCTTACCGATGTCACTGATGAACTCGTAGATGTGCGGGTTCTTACCGATGTTGATGAACTCGTAGATGTGTGGGTTCTTACCGATGTCGCTGACGAACTCGTAGATGTGCGGTTTCTGCAGCAGCCCCAGCTGGCACATGCAGGTCAGAGCGTTCAGGGCCTTGTATATGACGAACTCCTCCGTGTCGCTGAGTCCCTGCTGCAGCAGCGGCTTCAGGATGGACGAGCTCTGCCAGCCCACGTAGGCCGCCACGCCTGCAACCACAACAGAGACAAGATCAGCCCACGTATGCCGCTACGCCTGCAACCACAGAGACCGCGTCAGGAACCGAGACCAGCTCAGGAACCGGTCCAGGGGGCTGGAACTGGACTGGGAAGCTATTTGGAATAATGTGGCTGGTACGTCGAAAAATCCCAATCATCAGAACATACTAGTGCTGTCAGGAGATTAAAAAAATGTATCTAATTAATTACAGGATTTATAATTAATTACCGTATTTTCTGGACTATAAGCCGCACCTTTGTATAAGCCGCATCCGCTCTATTTAAAAAAAAAAAAAAGATATGCAAGCCGCAGATATTTATGTTGTTAGATTAGATATTTACTACATGTACAGAAGGATTCTGAACTGTAAATGATGTACATGTTTGTACCTAAATAAATCTTTCCTAACAGCGTCTTTTAACACGGCAGCAACTTTGCAGATTAAAACGGGACAGAACCAAGAGAAAATAACCAGAATTTATTTATCTATTTATCTGTTTGAAATCTGCTTCTACTTCTACCTGCTAAAGAAGAAGTAGCGTATTGTTCTTTGCATTTATTTTGTCTTAGTTTTTATTCTATTTCCGGTTAGCACTCCCCCTAGCGGTGGAAGAAAAATCCACAGAATAGCCGCACCTTTGTATAAGCCGCATGGTTCAAAACCTATGAAAAAAGTAGCGGCTAGAAAATACGGTAATCTAATTTATTGCATTTTAATCTCATATCTGCTAAAGGTCCCCAAATAAAGAATTTGAATTCTAGGACATTGCAAAATTGCAGTGCATGACTAATCATTTGAAAACACTAAGAAGAGAAGATTTGAAATCCACATTTCCACAATCTAATTCAAAATGGCCGACTTCCTGTTGGGTTTCGGCCATGGCTCCAAGAGACTTTTCTTTAAAGGAGCTTGAGGCCGGATTGAGGCAGAATTTATGAAAATAATTCGTACAAGTTTTAAATTTTCTAGTAATAATGTCAGATGAAGCGTTCCAAACCAAAAAGAATGTTTCCTCTAGTGTATAGGCTGAATTACAGTTCTGCGTCACACACACGCAGAGCACACGGCGCAGTCGTGACGCCGTGCTGAACCCTTCAGACTTCTCCGTCTCTCCATTTGGTCGCGGTGCAGTACCCCCCGCGGCCACTAGTTAGCGATCTTTTTCTGAATGGTTTATCCGACTTTTTCCGGTCACAGTAAATCAAAGAGATAAGGACAACTATTGTGCAAAAAACAAAAACAAAAAAAATCACACATAAACGAAGAAAAAAGCCCTGGAAGTTCACTACTGATTCAAACCGGAAACCGGAAATGCTTCGCTTTCAAACGAACCAATCACAGCCCTCTCGGTCTGCGTGTGGTCTGCGTCTCCTCGACGCGTAGTTACAATTTTCGGGAGGTGCAGGTCAGTGACGGCGCATGTGACGGCGTGTCCTCTGCGTGTACAAAAACCACACGCCGTAGGCACGGCGTCGTTTTGACGCAGAACCATAATTCAGCCTTATCTCTCCTTTGCCTTGAACAGGCTGTTGCTGCAAAATGTGCTGCAATTCGGTCCCGAATTTCCCGCGCTGGGCTGCGGATGTGACGTCACATGACGCTGCATGCATGTTCTCCCCGTTCTCCCGTGCCGGCTTCACTGTTGGCTGCAGTACCCCCAACGGCCGTCGTGGTGAAGGGTGGCGCTAGAGAGTCTCATTTCTTAAAAGGAGCCTCAAGCTCCTTTAAGTTGTGACATGATACAGGTGTGTACTGATTTTCGTGCATGTACGTCAAACCGTATTGTGGGGCTTGAGGCACAAAGTTTTCTAGGGGGCGCTGTTGAGCCGTTAGGCCACGCCCATTAATGCAAACCATTAAATATCACATTTATCACCAGGCCTGGCTTGGTGCAAAATCTGGTGACTTTTGGGGCACGTTTAGGGGAAAAAAGACCCTCATTTAGTCGGAAAAAGAAAGAATAAAAATTCCTACAGATGCATTAGGGCCTTCGCACTGTAAGTGCTCGGGCCCTAATGATAAAAAAGAAACCGGGCCCGAGCCCAGGCCCTGCGGGACGCCCCGGTTTCTCACCCACGATGCTGTCGAAGAAGGCTCCCCGCAGGTGCCAGTCGTTCTTGTCGTTGAGGAAGGTGATCATGTGCGACAGCAGCACGTCGTTGGCTTTCTGCCGGCCGAAGAACACGCAGAGACGCGTGATGCCGTTCTCCATCAGAGACTGTTTCACGATGTTCTCCGAGTCGCTGAGCAGCGTCACCACCTTCTGCTGCACCATCTCGTGCAGCGCCTGCAGCTCTGGAACCATTAGAGTTATTGATTAGTTATTAAAACTGTTACTGAGCAGCGTCACCACCTTCTGCTGCACCATCTCGTGCAGCGCCTGCAGCTCTGCAACATTAGAGTTATTGATTAGTTATTAAAACAGTTACTGAGCAGCGTCACCACCTTCTGCTGCACCATCTCGTGCAGCGCCTGCAGCTCTGGAACATTAATGTTATTAAAACTGTTACTGAGCAGCGTCACCACCTTCTGCTGCACCATCTCGTGCAGCGCCTGCAGCTCTGCAACATTAGAGTTATTGATTAGTTATTAAAACAGTTACTGAGCAGCGTCACCACCTTCTGCTGCACCATCTCGTGCAGCGCCTGCAGCTCTGGAACATTAATGTTATTAAAACTGTTACTGAGCAGCGTCACCACCTTCTGCTGCACCATCTCGTGCAGCGCCTGCAGCTCTAAAACCATTAGTGTTATTGATTAGTTATTAAAACAGTTACTGAGCAGCGTCACCACCTTCTGCTGCACCATCTCGTGCAGCGCCTGCAGCTCTAAAACCATTAAAGTTATTGATTAGAGTTATTAAAACTGTTACTGAGCAGCGTCACCACCTTCTGCTGCAGCGCCTGCAACGCAGCAACGCAGCAACGAATCGTCACAACACTCAACACAGCAGCGAGTCTAGAATACAGATGCACCGATCGATCGGCAACCGATCGGTTTTATCGGAGATCGGAAAATAATAGTTAAAAGCAGCAGATCCGATAACGTTTACAACAACAAACCTGCGTTCCCTCAGACCCAGGTCTGCTAAGGGGACGTGGCCGTCTCTACAAAACATGAACAGTGAAAATGGCGTCGCTGGTTCGGGAGTTTTACAATGTCTGAAAAGGACAACAAGTTTGCAGTTTTCAAGGTGCAAAGGAGAAATCCCGAGGAGGAATGTTACTAAAGAATTTCAACACAACGAAGCTGATAAGACATTTGAAAGTTTCTCACATGAAGGAGTTTATTGATTTGCCAAAGTTGGCTGCAGCTAAGGCTGAGAAACCTATAAACGACAGCAAGAAAAATAAAGAACGACATCCTAAGGTAATGAATTTATAAGCTTTGCTAATCAGCTGCTTTCTGTTGTAGCAGACGTCGGGTTTAAACGTCGTTAGCTGCTTGGATCCGCGTTACGCTGTAATTTTACCAGAATATTTACTGTCACATCCAACCCCTAACCCTGAGTTTCCTCACACGCGGCGGATGCTATCGCTAAAGCTTTAGCAAAGCCTAATAATTGGAGATCAAAGATCGGTCCTCAAAATCCTGATCGGTGCATCTCTAGTGTAGAACCGGCGCCGGTACCTGAGTCGTAGTTCTCGTAGTTCTTTACCTGAGTCGTAGTTCTTTACCTGAGTCGTAGTTCTTTACCTGAGTCGTAGTTCTTTACCTGAGTCGTAGTTCTTTACCTGAGTCGTAGTTCTCGTAGTTCTTTACCTGAGTCGTAGTTCTCGTAGTTCTTTACCTGAGTCGTAGTTCTTTACCTGAGTCGTAGTTCTTTACCTGAGTCGTAGTTCTTTACCTGA